>NC_135656.1:15285061-15422561 GCF_964188315.1 Podarcis muralis | reverse complement strand
ATTTGAATGGCAATGCTCATCAATTTTGAGGGGCGGCAGCCGGACATTCTGGGATCAAATCAGAAACTGGGACTGTCCTTGGAAAACTGGGATATTTGGAGGGTCTGGATTATTCCCTCAGTACCTAAGCACCGAACATAAGACTGCAGGTGTGGTGAGCCCTCCTTCGAACATAAGCTCTGCAATTTCCAGTGCTTGAAAGGGAGTGAATAGCAGTGAGTTAGAACAAGGCAACTTGTGGAACAGAACCAAGGTTAGAATACATTTTCTTAGCAGTCCTTTTGAAATGCTATAATGCTTATGTCCTGATAATAAACACTTGATTTGCCAAATGCAGCATAGCAGAGATTCGGCTACTGGGAGGCACTCAAACTGTTGAGTTTAAGAATTGATTTTGATGATAATGATGGTCCCATTGTGTAACAGAAGCAAAAACAAAACAAAAAACTAGGTATTTATCCTTAGGAACATATAAACCATCAACAAAAAATAGGTTAATTTTAAGAGATTGGTTTGATTGGTCTGCTAAGGTTTTGGCATCAAAGCATTATCTAAGCATTAAGGAACCGGGTACCTTCTGGATGTCGTAGGACTCCATCTCCCATCATCCCTGACCATTGGCTATGCTAGCTGGGTCTGATGGGAGTTGGAGCCCAACAATCTGAAGTGTCAGAGATTCTCCCTCCCTGCATTAGTCATTTCTATTATTCATTTTTGTATCTGGTATATATATCACAGCGTGGTCTTCTATGTGTTTTCTCATAAGTTAACGCCACTGAGTTCAAAGGGGCAGACTCCCAGATAAGCATTTAGACGATAGGAACCTGATTGTTAACTCTTTTTCTTTTGGCAGCCCAGTTGTGATGAAGTATCGTTCTTTATTATCCATTTCTGAGATTTTCCTTTTCGGGTGAACTGCATGAGCCAGAAACATCTTGGGCATAATGACTTAACACTACATTCACCTTTGTGCCTTCTTACCGACTGCTTTCTTTGTTCTATTTCTAGGCCGGACACCTTTTGATTCAGTCAATTAAGGACATTCCCCCCCCCCCCATGGAGCAATGCCAGAAAATAAGTGAGTGGTTGCATCGGGTTTCTGTAACAGATTCGGTGTCAGCATCCAGTACAAATTTTAAATATTGTTTCTGTTTTGGCAGATAATCAAGAGTCTCTGTCTCTTCGTCAGAAGGCTGGTGGACAAGGCATGCAAACACCCCCTGCGATCTGTGCTCGCCTCTTGGAAAAAGTAGAGTTGCCAACTTTTCTTTTTTAACTAGCCACACTGCTGTGTCCTTAAAAGCAACAAGTGGAAATTCAGCAGGTGGACATATTTTTCCTGCCGTTTTTCTACAGAGCTACTTCAGCTGTTTAATCTTCGCAGGCCATTTTGTTATTAGACACACAGGGGGAAGGTTGCTGGGGGAAAGCTGGCGAGCTTATCCATGCCACAAAAGGCAAATGGCCAGGTGTAGCAACATCTGTACAGGGACACGGGTGGCGCTGTGGGTTAAACCACAGAGCCTAGGACTTGCTGATCAGAAGGTCAGCGGTTCGAATCCCCACGACGGGGTGAGCTCCCGTTGCTCGGTCCCTGCTCCTGCCAACCTAGCAGTTCGAAAGCACAAAGTGCAAGTAGGTAAATAGGTACCGCTCCAGCAGGAAGGTAAACGGCGTTTCCGTGTGCTACTCTGGTTCACCGGAAGCGGCTTAGTCATGCTGGCCACATGATCCGGAAGCTGTATGCCGGCTCCCTCGGCCAATAAAGCGAGATGAGCGCCGCAACCCCAGAGTCGGCCACGACTGGACCTAATGGTCAAGGGTCCCTTTACCTTTAGCAACATCTGGTAAATCTGTCTGAGTGGCTACCAGGTCCACGGCTCTGAAGTGCAAAATCAAAGGTGCCCACTTTGCACTTCTAATGTACTTCCCCCATGCCTTCAGATCAGCGTTTGAAATTCACCAGGTACATTTTTTGCACCTGGCTGCTGGCCACTTGCAACCAAGCGAAGATGCCCGGGCGCAAGGATGGCACCTGACATCTACACCATCTAGAGGTGCATGCCTGGGGATCCTTGGATCTGGACCGTTTTCACACTCTAGCAACACATCTGATCCATTACATTTTATCTGCACAATCAGAATGGATTTCAGGAAGGAAAAAATTCTCTTGAAAAAATTGACTTTGGAGCTGTCTGCCCCCCAAATGCGAACTAGGCATTCTGCTTTGGTGACTGTAACCCTGGTTTAAGGAGCCATTTGGCACCTAGCTTATATATCTGAGTTTCCACAAACTGAATGAATGAATGAATCGATTTATGTTTGTTAAGTTGTGGTTGAAAATATCAGACGACACAGCGATTCTTCAAACAGGTCTTGTTTATTCACAGGCCAGAACAGAACTGAGCTGAAGGGTTCAGCCAGCCTGCTTATATAGAGCTCCACTACAACGCAACAGTAACCACTTTCTGTAACTATCCAATCACTGAACGTCACTTTCAATCCCTTATTTGCATATGTGGACCTGAGTGAAAACTATCTTCAGTATCCCCCTGCTGGTCCAGGGTGAGAACTTCAGTACATAACAATTTTGGTCACTGACCAGAGTGCATTTCCACAGGTTGTGACAAAAGTGATGCTAACACCAGAGCTTTTTTTCAGCCTGAATTTACCAGAATTCAGTTCTGGCACCTCTCAGGTTGGTGCCATTGCCATTGTAAGAGAACAAGGCAGGCATTCATGTGATTTCTGACCCTTCTTTTTCTAAACACATAGCATTGGCCATAACTATCAACAAACAACATCACAGGGCCCGTGAAGCATTTGCAGTGTTTGTGTGCATTATGTATATGTATCTTCATGGTGTGTGTGTGTAGTGTGGGGACCCTTTGACCTTCCATATGTTCCTGAACTACAGCTCCCATCAGCCTTTGCAAGCATGGCTTGATGGCCAAGGATGGCAAGAGCTGTAGTTCTTCAGAGTACCAGTCCCTCTGGAGGTTCCCAAGTTTTCAAACCTGGTGTAGTGGAATCAAGATCTAGAGCTATGAAGAGGTCAAAGAGCTATTCCATGACCGTCTCTCATTCGCTGGCTCTGCTGTCACGACTTTAACAGCAGTCTGAGACAGGAATTTGCCAGGCAAAGCGTCTTGTGCCACAGAGGTAAGAGACAGGAAAAGCGTCCCACAGGCTATATTTCTATGTGTCAGGTCAACCATTATAAACACAGAGGGGATCTGAGCCAGGAGAGGAGCAAATGGCAGAGAGAGAGAGAGAGAGAGAGAGAGAGAGAGAGAGGACTCAGTTTGACACCGATGACTTGCAGGTTGTCACTTTTTCAGTCTCAACTTGGAGGGTGACTGGTTAACTGCAGCGGCTAATCTACTAGGAAACTACAGTGGTACCTCAGGTTACATACGCTTGAGGTTACAGACTCCGCTAACCCAGAAATATTACCTCGGGTTAAGAACTTTGCTTCAGGATGAGAACAGAAATTGTGCTCCGGCGGCGCAGCAGCAGCAGGAGGCCCCATTAGCTAAAGTGGTGCTTCAGGTTAATAACAGTTTCAGGTTAAGAACGGACCTCCTGAACGAATTAAGTACTTAACCCGAGGTACCACGTGTAGGGGCATGGGTGGCGCTGTGGGTTAAACCACAGAGTCTAGGACTTGCCAATCAGAAGGTTGGTGGCTCGAATCCCCGCAATGGGGTGAGCTCCCGTTGCTCACTCCCTGCTCCTGCCAACCTAGCAGTTCGAAACCACGTCAAAGTGCAAGTAGATAAATAGGTACCGCTCCAGCGGGAAGGTAAACGGCGTTTCCGTGCGCTGCTCTGGTTTGCCAGAAGCGGCTTAGTCATGCTGGCCACATGACCCGGAAGCTCTACGCCGGCTCCCTTGGCCAATAAAGCGAGATGAGCGACGCAACCCCAGAGTCGGCCACGACTGGACCTAATGGTCAGGGGTCCCTTTACCTTACCACTGTATTGAGTTTAAGCTTCAGGGCGCCCTAATCCCAGAGAGGCTCCAAAAGCAACTTAAAATTTTGGGGTCTAGTAGAACCCCATTTGAGGGACACGACTCAGATCATTCTATGATGCATCATGCCCTTGTAACTCGAAAACTATAAGGCACAGGAAATTTTTGTTCACTCTAGTGAATTTGACGTGTGAAGTAATTCAGCCCAACAATGTTATTCAAAATTTGAGAAAATAATATTAATTGCGGTGAACTGTCTTGGAACAACCCCATGGTAACCCAGACCTCATTGCTGGTTGCAAAGGGGCCCCCATAACAGGTCAAGCTTCAGGCCCCCCAAAATGGGTGGCTGCCAAATCTCACTGGGTGGGTGGGATTTAATAGTTCCTTCGGTTGCTCCCCTTTCCCTCCCAATGTGGTAGCGGCTGAAGCTCTACAGCATGATGCTTGTGGCACACCGAACCTGATGCGGCACAGCACTAATGGAAGTCATCCAAGCGGCGAGAAGGCAGTCGAAATTAACCTTTAAGGGTTTTTTCCCCCCCTTTTAAAAAAAAACCAAAAAACTGCCTAAAAGCCTCTGGCTGGTTTTGCCATCTTCCACTTAAGATTAAAACAAAAACACACACAAACACGTCTTCCCCTGCCTCTCGCGTTGTGGAGGGGAGCGCATTGTGTGTGTGTGCGCATCATGAGGCCGCGCAATCGAAAGTGGGTTTTCCTTCCTTGCCTTGCAAGGTTTCGAAGGCTTAATATTCAAGGCAAAGCTTGATGTGATCCTGCTGGAAATGTTAGCCCAGGGGCTCATTCTGAAATAATAGGCTGTATGAATAACAATGTGGCCGAACGGCTCTAAGGAACAGGGGCAGGGGGAACACTCCTGCCCCCAAAGAGAGAAAGGGGTGCGTAGGGTTACCCCTCTGCCCGGCTTGTGTTCCCCAGCAGTGCTGTGGGCAAACACTCCCCCTTCTCTGCCATCTCCCTTCCCAGGAATTGGCTCAGGCATGAATAAGGGGGAAGGGGAGTTATCTGTGAGAATGAATGAGAGGGAAATGTAAGGGGTTCGGCTATGGGGAGGCAGGCATGTGGAGCTGCCGCCTCTCGCCTCAAACGGACAGCAGTGGCACATGAACACACCCCAGCCCTGCGGGCAAATCCAGGAAGGGGTGGGGGCAGAAAATGCGTTCATATGCAACCAGGGGCGAAGGCTTTCCTGAAGCACATTGTGTGTTTGTGAGTGGGGGCGTGGGGTGTGTGTGTGTTTGCGAGCGCCCGCACAACCCAGGCGCCTGCGTGAGGCTGCAAGGGGGAAACCCAGAGAGAAGCATAAATATAGCTCGGAGAGAGCCAGCTTTTTCTAATCAAATCCATTAAATCATCTCCAACCTGCTGGTGAGGGTGAAGCCAAGCAGCAAGAACAAAGAGCCATAGGGAGGAGGCAAGGGATGTGCGTTCACACACACACACACACACACACACACACACACACACACACAAATACACTCCTGTGTGGACTCTGCATCCTGCTTGGGAAGCAATGTTGTTGTTGTTGTTGTTTATTGAATTTATATACTGCCCTACACCCGGGCGTCTCAGGGCAGTCCACAGAATAAAATCAAGATATAAAGCCACAAAATACATAACAGAAATAAAAACAACAATCCAATAGCCCCCCCCCCCCCCCGCCGCCCAATTGTAGCCACAACACATGATGGTAGCCACAACACAGATCTATCCTGTCATTTTGGCACGGGAGGCATTCAAGAACCAGCGTCAATCCGAACTGAGAAAAAGAAGGACCAGGCTGCGTTTTAACTAAGCCGGTAATGTGTGCGCACAGTCAATGATGAGGCTTCCTCGCCCGTCGTGACACTCCTGCAACACACAAGTTTCAGTCCATCCAGAGCAAATCTCTCTCTCTCTCTTCTCTCTCTCTCTCCCCCCCAAAAACCCTTGCTTCTGTTGATTGGATATTCTATTAGGCATTTTAAGACTCAGTACAGATTTCAAACACTGGGGAGCCTCTCTCCCTTGTCGCTGGTGTGCGAAAGACAAGCACCATTTTAGATGTGCTCCTATCAGGTGGGGGGCATTAATCAATTGATGGCTGTGCTGGAAGGTGAATTTACAACCTCCCTGCAGTTTATTTTATGCGTATGTCTGGCATGTTCTGTTTGAAATGCGCTTCTAGACCTCTTTCCGTACAGCTGCGCACGTTTGGGAACGGGCTTATTCCCCACGTTAACCTCATCTCCCCGTAGGAAAGTGGGGTTTTTTGCGGCGTCTGCGTGAGGAATGTTGCCGTTTCCACCAGTTCGGATCGCCCCCTCTCTTGCTTCTTTAAAAGATCTCTATCCTGCCTTTCCTAAAATCTTCGAGGGGCGCTAACAGTCATAAAAGAGTAAAGCAACCGTATAAAAAAATATCAATACAGGACCAAAAGCAGCCGAACAAACTGAAATTACATCAAAATGGCCTCAGTTTAAATTCTAATGCAGGGCAAATGCTGCATTTTAAAGCCCACAGCAGAGAGAAAATATGAGCAAGATTAAGACAGCTAGTGGCCCAAAAGTCCTCTTAAAAAGGAAGGCTTTTTACCACGCAGTAAAATGCAATTAAAGGAGGGGCCGCTACCAAGAAGGCCCTACTCATGACCCCAGCTAAACACACTTGTGACGTCAGCTGGACACAAAAGAGGTGTTCTGTTGATGACTCTAAAAACTACCTGGCTGCTACAGTATTTCCTTCTCTCCTTCCTTCTGCACTCTCCAAATGATGATTAATGCACTTAAAATGCAAATGTGATTTCAGTCTAAGATGCATCCGGAACAAACCAATCAGGGCAGTAGTTACACGTCAGAAGAAGAAGTGACACAGAAATCTCTAACTTTAGAGCAAACAGCCCCTCCCAGGTTTCTAGACCTCATGGATGTACAGGGTTTTTTAAATTAATACATGAAGTTTCAGAGCCAAGCTTAAAAGCTAAGGAGTTGTTAATCAGAGCTTCACGTGGACCACGTAACTCTCCCTGTTTCCCCCAGGGCTCCTTGTTCATATGCTTCTTCCATCTACTGCTTCCCTTCCTTATTCACGTCTTGAGAATATTCCAAAGCTTGTTAAAATCTAAAATGCCAACCAAAGTAAATTATTCACTCTAAGATTACAATCCACGTGCATGCTTATTTGTAAGAAAGGCCTACTGAACTCACTGGGGTTGACCTTTGAGTAAGTAATCTGTAATCCCAAGCATGTTTATTAGGGCTAGAAATTCAAATGCTTTGCAACATGCTACAAGGCTGAATTTTTTAATTTTGGGGTGGCAGATGGGGCAGTAGGGGAGAAAGGAGCCAGGCAAAAGATTCCCTTGCAGCATAGCCCCATGCATGGTTACTTGGGAGTAAGTACCTCTGTGTTCTACAGGGATTGCTCCCAGTGCACAGGACTGAAGCATAGAGGAGCTTTTGTGAATGGACAGCGAGCATCAAAAGTCCTTGAGGGCATAGTATTACATGACGATGTGTTTAGCCGCCCCCACAAAGTGCTAACCGCTCCATCCCTGTGTTCTCCAAGCATCCTTTGTAAGTCCTCATGCACAGTGTCTGAGCAGGTACGATGCAGTACAGATTGATTCTTCCTGTTATCTTCCAGGTTCCCACACAGTGACATAGCATGGGTGGTGAGCAGAGGGGCGCAAAATAAAAATGGGGAGTGTAAATTTCAAAAAACAACAACAACCCGTTTGGAGGGTGGTGGTGGTTTTTTAAATATATTAAGTAGCATAAAAATTATGAAATAATAATAATAATAATAATAATAATAATAATAATAATAATAATAATTTATTATTTATACCCCGCCCATCTGGCTGGGCCTCCCCAGCCACTCTGGGCGGCTTCCATAAAAACCACAAATACAATAAAATATCACACGTTAAAAACTTCCCTGAACAGGGCTGCCTTAAGATGTCTTCTTGTATGAAGAATTGTAATTGTAATAATATAATAAATTGTAATAATAAATTGTAATAATATAATAAAGGACTGCTGGCACTGTCTCCTCCCCAGTTTTCCTCTCCCTGATGGGAAGACCCTTCCCTACCAGCTTTGCCACTGCCGCTTGGCCCTAACAGGAACCATGGGTTAGGGGGTACAATACTTGCCCTGCCCCGAGTGCTGGCAACCCACGCTACACCACTGATTAGAAAGCACTCACGTAATTGAGAGGCTAACACACACACACACACACACACACACACACACACCCAGATATAGAGGCCAAAACTACCAAAAGGAAACACAGTTTTGCAAGCGGTTGGTTCCCCATGTGTTCTGAGATATTCTCTCAGGCTCGGCCACACTTCTGCTTCTCCTGTGCTTAGGAAGCACGGGTCTGAGTGGTTTTCTGACTGCCCCGTGCTATCTAGGCACAGGTCTGAGTCGTTTTGCCCTTTACCCCTCGGCTTCCCCCTGGAAAAGCCGCTTTTTAGCACTAAATTGGAGCACATGTCAATCTGGAGAAAACCCAGTTGATGTTTGCTACGATTCAGTGGTAAACAGTGGGTTTTCACGGGGGAGGGGGGGAGCCAGGGCAAGAGGAAGTGTGAATGAGCCCTATCTCAGGAAAATTCTTCCAGTGCTTCTGGGTGCAGGCAGTGGGTGTATGGAGACCCACAAATCTCTTAGGGCAGTGGTGAGAAACATTGGCTCTCCAGATGTTGTTGGACTACAACTTCCACCAACCCTGATCAATGGCCTCGCTGGCTGGGGCTGATGGGTCTTGGAGTCCAACCATATCTGGAGGGCCACAGGTTCCCCTTTGCTTTGTTAAGGACGACTATTTTTTCAGCTCACTGAAGAAAGTGGGAAGGGGCTTAGGTGAGCTGGGGAAAAGAAACCCCCCCAACCCCAAGAACTATGGTAAGGTATTTAGGTAAAGGGACCCCTGACCATTAGGTCCAGTCGTGGCCGACTCTGGGGTTGCAGCACTCATCACGCTTTATTGGCCGAGGGAGCTGGCGTAGCGCTTCCGGGTCATGTGGTCAGCATGACTAAGCCCCTTCTGGCAAACCAGAGCAGCGCATGGAAACACCGTTTACCTTCCCGCTGGAGCGGTACCTATTTATCTACTTGCACGATGACGTGCTTTCGAACTGCTAGGTTGGCAGGAGCAGGGATCGAGCAACGGGAGCTCACCCCCTCACGGGGATTCGAACCGCTGACCTTCTGATCAGTAAGTCCTAGGCTCTGTGGTTTAACCCACAGCGCCACCCACGTCCCTGGGAAGGTATTTAAAATATCTCACAGAAACTGGCTCTGATACACCCAGGAGCCTCACACAAATGCTGGAGAGGCAGTTCCCTATCTATACAGAATCCACCCGACCCCTTGATGAATTCCCCCCTCCCTTCCGACACCCAGAGCCACCCGTTGCATTTTGCATAAATTGGATTTTTCCGGCTGACGAATCTGGCCTTTTTAGGGCTCTGTGAGCCCCGGGCCGTAGGACAGCCTGAAAGTTCACCATGTATTTAAACACCCTGAGCCACCCTGTGTTTATGGCCTTTTGCACAGGCCAGCTTTGAGACCGAGACACTGCTGCCTCTGTCCCCCTGCAGGCTCTTGCCACCTGCTACGGCTCAGAGCGAGAGGGACCCTTGGGTAAGGACCAGCTACTTCTGTGGCCTTGGTGTAGAGCCGAGGACCGATGGGACTTCCAGCAGCAAACATGCTCCTTGCTCCCCTTCCCCAAATCTATCCTGCTAAGGAACTGCTGGTAGACCCAGTGAACAGAGATGAGTTGATGACTAAACTTCCTGTTTAGGCATTTAGGAAAATGCTCTTATAACATACCCTCCAACATTACTCTGATGAAAACAGGGACGTCTTGTTTAATGATGGTGATGATGATACGCTGCCCATTGGACTGGGTTGCCCCAGCCAATCTGGGCAGCTTCCAACAAACAGTGATACCTCATGTTACGTCCACTTCATGTTACAGTGGTACCTCGGGTTAAGTACTTAATTCGTTCCGGAGGTCCGTACTTAACCTGAAACTGTTCTTAACCTGAAGCACCACTTTAGCTAATGGGGCCTCCTGCTGCTGCCGCGCCGTGGGAGCACGATTTCTGTTCTCATCCTGAAGCAAAGTTCTTAACCTGAAGCACTATTTCTGGGTTAGCGGAGTGTGTAACCTGAAGCGTACATAACCTGAAGCGTATGTAACCCGAGGTACCACTGTACTTTCTTTCAGGTTACGTCCCGCGGCGACCTGGGAGTACCGGAAAGGGTTACTTCCGGGTTTCGCCACTCGCGCATGTGCAGAAGCGCAAAATGATGTCATGTGCATGTGCAGAAGAAGTGAATTGCAACCCGTGCGTGCGCAGATGCGCCGCTGAGGGTTGCACTCTTTTCATGTTGCGAACGGGCCTCCAGAACAGATCCCGTTCGCAACCGAAGGTACCACTGTATTGTGGTACCTCGGGTTACATACGCTTCAGGTCACATACACTTCAGGTTACAGACTCCGCTAACCCAGAAATAGTACTTTAGGTTAGGAACTTTGCTTCAGGATGAGAACAGAAATCGTGTTCTGGCGGCAGCGGGAGGCCCCATTAGCTAAAGTGGTGCTTCAGGTTAAGTACAGTTTCAGGTTAAGAACAGACCTCCGGAACAAATTAAGTACTTAACCCGAGGTACCACTGTACATACAAACATAATAAAACATTAAACATTAAAAAAGGTTCCCTTCAGATGTCTTCTAAAGGTTGCATAGTTACTTTATCTCCTTGGCTCAGAGGTTGCATAACTCCATACCGTCTCTGATGAAAATAGGGATGTCCTAAGGAAAAGAGGGACATTCCGGGATCAAATCAAAATTTACAGCTTCTGTAAATTCAGGATTGTCCCTGGAAAATAGGGACACTTGGAGGGTCTGTTATGAACTGCTCAGTGAATATTATGTCCTGGTTGTGCTTCAGTTTCTCAGGCAATGAGGTTGTTTCTTTTACTAAACACAGGGTCAGTATGTTGCTATTGACAAGTGTAATTAAATCTATATGCATCTTGAGTGGCTTCTCAGTGGTAAACAGGGGAGAGTTAATTAAAGCCCCACTTTAGGGTTAGTGGGGAATCTAGGAACAGGTACAGAAAAACCCAGACTGCCTCGTCATCACGGTCGGACTCCAGTCTGGGCTGCTAACCCCAACAGCAAACCTTCACCTCACCACTTCCCATCACTGCTGAGAAGCCCCTTTAAATGTTCCCAAAACCTTTCCACTGGTTATATAAAGAGAGATAAGAACTCTCAACTTGTGCCACTTCATGCTTCTAGTGGTTCCATATTTCTAGGTTCCACTGGCATGTCTGCTGTAGCAAACAACTTTAAAGGTGGAAATAAATCTCTGGGCCTTTAAAGAGGCGAATGTTTCACAAAAAGCAGTTCAAAAATGTCTTTTCCTCGTTGTTTGCAATTATTTATGTTTTCTTTAATTTTTTTAAAAATAAAACATGCCTGTTATGTGTGTGTGTGCAGGCGTGGTTGCTCGAGAGCAAACAGGCAAGACTCCCACTGGTCTTTTCAGGGCTTTATTATCTGTACAAAACATTTACAGTGCAGAGCATCTCAAGTCCATGTCTGCTCAGTCGCTAGCAGAATCTGGGAGTGGGCGGTCCTTAAACTTTCCCCAGCATAGCAGTCTTTTGACCCCCATCCTACGCCTCCCCTCTCTGCGCATAAACCAACTGCGCAGAGAGGGTGTGGGCAAAAGGGGACCTGCCTCCCCCCCCCCCCGCTTTGCTCAGGCCCGGTGTTGCTACTCTCTCTAGCATCTTCCGAGCCCTGCATCCCTTCCCCACTGGAGGCGGGGCTTCCCTCCTCGCCGGAGGAAGAGCTGCTTCGCAGGATCTTCAGAGGCTCCCTGTAACCCAACTGCCCTTCCACCTCTCGCCTCTGAGCTGATGGCAGTTCCCTGACAATGCCTTTAAAGATGAACTGCTAAATAAAACCTCCAGGGGCAGGTTGGGGCAGCTAATGTCTTCATATCCTGCTTAGGAACTTCCCAGAAGCTTCTCACAGGCGACTGAAATTAAACAGAATGCTGCACTCCAGGGTAGTGGCCTAGCGTAGGTTGCCAGTGCCTGGGGCAAGACAAGAATTGCGCCCTCTAACCTGTGACAGTACCAACATGACAACTACAGCCCCCCCCCACCTTCTTGATCAGTCCCTACCACCCATTTCTCCCTTTCCACCTTCAGTTCAATGTGGATCGCAGCCATAGGCCAAAATAATGACAACAACATTAATATATATATATAAATAGCACAACAAAATACGTACCTTTCACCTGATGGAAGAAGCAAAGGATTTAGGAGGGGAAAGAGATCGCAGGAGTGCAATTGTGGGACCAGGGAGGGTGGGATTTGAGGGCCCCCCTTTCTCTCCAGAGAGGCACAGGCAGAGGGGAAGGGTATGCTATTTTGAAATGTTGCGCTCCTAATAATTTTGCGCCCAGGGAAACTGCCCCTGTGACCCCACCAAGCACTGCTGAAGGGGCTTTATGACACAGTTGTTCCTGTATATTTGGCAAGATGCATTTTCCTTTCAAACTTCACGGGTTTATCGCTGCAAACATTGAGCGGGATACTCATAGACAGGCCTGGCCCTAGACTTTTCTCCTGCCCGAGGCAAAGGACAAGATTATTTAAAGCCTACCGGACTGGAGAAGAGTCCGGTAGAAGTCTTCATAAGAAGAGAAGACTCCCTGGAAAAGACCCTGATGTTGGGAAAGATTGAGGGCACAAGGAGAAGGGGACGACAGAGGACGAGATGGTTGGACAGTGTTCTCAAAGCTACAAATATGAGTCTGACCAACTGTGAGAGGCAGTGGAAGACAGGAGTGCCTGGCGTGCTCTGGTCCATGGGGTCACGAAGAGTCGGACATGACTAAATGACTAAACAACAAAACCGGACTGGACTGCCAACTGCATCTTCTTTCAGTCCTGGTGAAATAGGATAGCAAGAGCATCCTTTACCCCAACCGAGGGTAGTTAGCATCAGAGGCAAAGGGCAGGCCACACAGCACTGCCCTTTAAGACGTGGCCCTATTTCTCCTCTCCCTGCCCCATATCCCCCAGAATCTGCGATCGGAGGCAGTCAGTTCACTCTGCCTAATAGCAGGTCCGGCCCTGCTGACAGAATCCAGCTGTTACGTAAATTGTGAAGCAACAGGAACAGGCTCCATCAAGGCAGCCATTTCTGGATCGAATTGTAGCTATTGTTTTCCTTTGGCTGGAGGGGGTGCTGCCAGCCCTTTGAGCCTTTGCCTACCTCGCAGTAGCTGATAAAGGCTGGAGCCTCCGTCCGCAATTGAAATGGTCTCGCAGTAGCAGCCAGCATTTGCTGATTCTGGAACCACCGCTTTATCCCCCCGGCTTAATTTGAGCCAGTGCTCCCCAGGGCTTAGTCACAGGTCCAGTTTGCAGTCGCGGGCTCCAGGGGGCTGCCTCCACAGCGGCTCTCTGGGTTTCTTTTCTTTTTAGGACTTAATCCCCGAGCACGAGACGATAACAAGTTAGAATCTGATGCGGCTGCTTACCGAAATGATAAAATCCATCAGTTGTGAATGTTTTGAGAGATGGCTAAAAATGTCTCCTGATTAACCAAGGCAGGTGATTTTACACACATACAGAGAGAGATTTCAAATACAGTGGTACCTCGGGTTACATACGCTTCAGGTTACAGACTCCGCTAACCCAGAAATAGTGCTTCAGGTTAAGAACTTTGCTTCAGGATGAGAACAGAAATTGTGCTCCGGCGGCGCGGCGACAGCGGGAGGCCCCATTAGCTAAAGTGATGCTTAAGGTTAAGAACAGTTTCAGGTTAAGTACGGCCCTCCAGAATGAATTAAGTACTTAACCCAAGGTACCACTGTACAGTGGTACCTTGGTTCTCGAACTCAATCCATTCCAGATGTTTGTTCGACTCCCGAAACTGTTCAAAAACCAAGGCATTGCTTTCGATTGGCTGTAGGAGCTTCCTGCACTCAAGCAGAAGCTGTGTCGCACGTTCAACTTCCAAAAAACGTTCACAAACCAGAACACTTACTTCTGGGTTTTCGGCTTTCGGGAGCCGATTTCTTCGTCAACTGAGCCGTTCGAGAACCAAGGTTCCACTGCACAAGTCTTTATATTAAAAAAATAGAAAACAATGAAAGATGGCAAACACCATATCAGAAGAGGCGCCCCCACCTGTTAAAGAGAGAAAGAAGGGAGAGTGTCTCATGGAAGGCAATACTCGCTGAGACATAGGTGGGGGTGGCTGGGGAACCCTCAGGGGAATCCCCAGGGGGGAAAGGCTCAGAGCCTGGGGATTGGTGGTGGACCAACGAGTGGTCAGAGGAAGAAGGAGTGGTCTGAGAGGAGGAGGAAACTGAAGAGGCAACAGGGTTTAGTGAGCAGGAAGAGGCTGTGGCAGAGAGCAGTTCAGAATCAGGGGCAGAAGTGGAGGCTGGAGGACAGGGGAGGTCAAGAGGCAGAGATGAGGCAGGCTGCTGAAAAATCCAGGGGTTCTCTTGCTCCCGCTGCATCCAGCTCCCCTCCCCGCTGGTCGCCCAGAACCCACAGAGGTACGAAGACGGCAGAGCAAGAAGAGACAAGATGATGGAGCCTTAGGCTGCTGGGAAAGGAACTGGGGAGGAACCTTAGAAAGCGGTGGGAAGGCAGGGACCTTCAGTCCTCATTGGGACAAGACCCACAGGGCAGAGTTGCAGTGATCACTAGGCTTGCACTGCTTTGGTTTCTTTGGATAAAGAGTTAACTTCACTGACACTGGGTGGTTTATTTCTGACCTATTACTGACTCTGGCTCCTGACATCATGTCCCACCTACTGACAGCTCCAGCCACACCTACCAATACCTGACCACCCAACCACCACAACATATGGCTTTTAGGGTCAAAAAGGTTGCCATCCCTTGATCTGGAAAAATAAGTACCTCCCCCCCACCTTCAGAACATAGGAAACAGCCTTCTACTAAGTCAGACCAATTGATCCATGCATTGCAGTGGGTTGGACTAGATCAGGGGTCTGCAACCCGTGGCTCCGGAGCCGCATGTGGCTCTTTTACACCTTTGCCACGGCTCTGGGGCGGATACTAGCGAGGGGAGGAGGCGCATTGTGCGCCCCGACACTCCCCACTGTGGTGGGCGCTGTACTGGCTGTGACGTCGCATGGGGGTGGTGCGCGCATTAGTCATGCACCGTCCCGACGTCACCTTCTCGCCCGCTGTCAGATCGGACATTAAGGTAAGAAACAATATATGCAGTGTTATATTTGTCTTAAATGTCGCAATGGTTTTGCGGCTCCCAGTTGTTTTTTTCTTTGGAAACGGGTCCAAGTGGCTCTTTTTGTCTTAAAGGTTGCAGACCCCTGGGCTAGATGACCCTTGTGTCCCTTTTGACTCTACCATTCTATGATCCAATTGGTAGCTCAGTACCATCCACAGCAGCTGGCAGGCCCTCTGCAGGGTTTCAGGCAGCGAGCCTCTCCCAGCCCTACCTAGAGATGCCAGGAGTTGAACCCTGAACCTTTTGTACGCAAAGTGTGTTGCTTCACCACTGAACTGGAACAAGTGTTTCCCGTGCCCCTCGTATGCAAATGTATGCAGATTGGAGCTGCGATCCTAGGCAGGCTTACTTGGGAGCAAGACGCTCTGCACTTGAACCCAAGAGACACACACAGGGTTGCTGTACTAACAGATTTTTTAAAAAAGAAAAACAATTGGGAGGGTGGCGCTGTGGGTTAAACCACAGAGCCTAGGACTTGCCAATCAGAAGGTCAGTGGTTCAAATCCCCACGACGGGGTGAGCTCCCATTGCTTGGTCCCTGCTCCTGCCAACCTAGCAGTTCAAAAGCACGTCAAAGTGCAAGTAGATAAATAGGTACCACTTCGGCGGGAAGGTAAACAGCGTTTCCGTGCGCTGCTCTGGGTCGCTAGAAGTGGCTTAGTCATGCTGGCCACATGACCCGGAAGCTGTACGCCGGCTCCCTCGGCCAATAAAGCGAGATGAGCGCCGCAACCCCAGAGTCGGTAACTGGACCTAATGGCCAGGGGTCCCTTTACCCTTTCCCTTTAATACCGACTAGGATTTATACGAAGAGCCCAGATGGGCTTTATTCATCTTCCTATCTCCTTAAAACAGGGATGCGGGTGGCGCTGTGGGTAAAAGCCTCAGCGCCTAGGGCTTGCCGATCGAAAGGTCGGCGGTTCGAATCCCCGCGGCGGGGTGCGCTCCCGTTGCTCGGTCCCAGCGCCTGCCAACCTAGCAGTTCGAAAGCACCTCCGGGTGCAAGTAGATAAATAGGGACCGCTTTCTAGCGGGAAGGTAAACGGCATTTCCGTGTGCGGCTCTGGCTCGCCAGAGCAGCGATGTCACGCTGGCCACGTGACCCGGAAGTGTCTCCGGACAGTGCTGGCCCCCGGCCTCTTGAGTGAGATGGGCGCACAACCCCAGAGTCTGGCAAGACTGGCCCGTACGGGCAGGGGTACCTTTACCTTTATCTCCTTAAAAAACCCCACACACAAACAAACTGTGCCTGGCTCACTGTACACCTGAGCCCAACCACCAAAGAAACAGGAAGCTAGTCCTTTGATCCAGAAGTGTTGCATCTCACATCGGCTGCGAATGCTTTGCAGTTGTGTCTCTGCCAGATTTGTTTGCTGTTTGAGCACTGATCACAGAGAGAGGTGGCTGGTTGTACTCTGCTGCGTGCCTCCGCTTGTGTGTGTGTGTGTTCGCGGGAAACAATGAGGACCACAAAGCAGAAGGGAAGAGGCGACGCTGTGCCTCCTACCTGGAGCAGCCGAGAGGACTGATCTCTTGTAAGCGACACCATCTCCCTCCGTGGCGTTTATCAGCCAACTTTCCTGCAGCGCAGCACTGTTACCATATAATTTTCCAGCTGAACCTAGCGAGACAGAGAGCAACACCGAGCCTATCGTGCGCCGGCTCTCGTGTGTCGGCGGCTGCACGAAACAAACGCCGGCCCAGGGAGGGACGAGGGTGCACCGGGTGAGGGGAACGGAGGCGGCGGGTGACAAAGCGCCAGCGAGAGACTGGAAATTGTATTCCACTGATACGCCAAGCGCCTGCGTGTCTATTTATGTTTCTCTGTCTTGTCATTTGTCTCGCTCACTCTGGCTGGGTTTTTGGGGGATGAGATCTCATTATAGCACCACTCTGGGAGAAGGAGGCGGCAGAGATGAAAAAGAGGGGAGCCCCTTTGTGCTGCGCTCCCCCCCCATATCTCTGCTGCCTTGGCAGGCCTTTTGCAAGGAGCCCTGCCTATCATTAGAGCACATTTCCAAGGAAAGCAGACCCTCCGAGTGTCCCTATTTTCCAGGGACAGTTCCGGATTTACAGAAGTCATCCTGGTTTCTGATCTGATCCCGGAATGTCCCGCTTTTCCTTAGGACATCCCTATTTTCATCAGAGAGGGTATGGAGTTACGCAACCCCTGAGCCAAGGAGAGAAGTAACTACACAACCTTCAGAAGACATCTGAAGGCAGCCCTGTCTAGGGAAGGTTTTTTTTTAAATGTTTGATGTTTCATTCTGTTTTTATATACATTGGAAGCTGCCCAGAGTGGCTGGGGCAACCCAGTCAGATGGGTGGTGTACAAATAGTAAAATGATGCTGCTGATGGTGGAATAAAGGGACCCCTGACCATTAGGTCCAGTCGTGACCAACTCTGGGGTTGCGGCGCTCATCTCGCTTTACTGGCCGAGGGAGCTGGCATACAGCTTCCGGGTCATGTGGCCAGCATGACTAAGCCGCTTCTGGCGAACCAGAGCAGCGCACGGAAACGCTGTTCACCTTCCCGCCAGAACGGTACCTATTTATCTACTTGCACTTTGACGTGCTTTCGAACTGCTAGGTTGGCAGGAGCTGGGACCGAGCAATGGGAGCTCACAACATCGCGGGGATTCGAACCGCCAACCTTCCGATCGGCAAGTCCTAGGCTCTGTGGTTTAACCCACAGTGCCACCCGCATCCCTTTTCTGCTTTTCCTTAGGATGTCCCTATTTTCATCAGAGAGGGTATGGAGTTACGCAACCCCTGAGCCAAGGAGAGAAGTAACTATACAACCTTCAGAAGACATCTGAAGGCAGCCCTGTATAGGGAAAGTTTTTTTTTTTTAATGTTTGATGTTTCGTTATGTTTTTATATATGTTGGAAGCTGCCCGGAGTGGCTGGGGCAACCCAGTCAGATGGGTGATATACAAATAGTAAAATGATGCTGCTGATGGTGGAATAGGATGCCCCTATTTTCATCCGTGAAATGGTAGAGGGTATGTGAAAGGGGTGGGGAGGACTGGTATATAGAAAAGGTCACAAACACCAGACACCAAGAAAAGCATGGTGGCGGTGGAGACTGCGAGCCAAGATTGGAGTGCTGGACAGGGCAGATAAAAGGACAGAGATAGGAAGAGATTTGATGCATGGAAGAGAAGGAAGTCGCCAGTAAGTTTTCTCCCCGCCCTCTGGCCAGAAGTAGCAGCCAAGCAATTGATATGCCTTAGTGCCCAGCCTCTGCAACGGGAGATAAAGCTCTTTCCGTGTTGCCTTGAGATGTTTGTGCTGCTATGCTCCACTGCAGAAGGATGAGCCCGACTCCCCCTTCAGCAGGTGCCAAGCACCTTGGTTAACTAGTTAGGCTCCAAAATGCTTGGCAATGCTCTGGGCTTGGGAGTGTGCCTGGCCGGTGCTGGCCTCAAGAGAGCCCATGTGGTGTAGTGGTTGAGAGCAGTAGACTCGTAATCTGGGGAACCGGGTTCGCGTCTCCACTCCTCCACATGCAGCTGCTGGCAAGCATGCACCACTCTGGCAAGACAGTCTATGGGCAGGTAGGGTCTCAGCCTGCTTACCAGATGGAGCTGGTAGACAGCTGCCCTGGACACAGAATTGTTCTGCACCTCTATGGAAAGCTATGAGTCCAAAATGACTCCCAGGCTGTGCACCTGGTCCTTCAGGGGCACAGTTACCCCATTGAAGACCAGGGAGTCCCCCCAAAACAGTACTTCTTGTCAGAATTCAACCTCAATCTGTCAGCTGCCATCTGTAATCTGTTTTAACTGTTTCTAGCTCTGAATTTTAAATTGTTGCATCCGGTCCCAGGACCTGCTGGCAAAGTGTGGGCATTCCTCCTTCTCTATATTATTATTAAAATTTGTATACCGCTCTATACCTGCAGGTCTTAGGGCAGTTCACAGGATAAAAATCACAACATAAAAAACATAATACACAAATATCATGATGCACTGAGTGATACACTCAGGTGTGGCTGAGGATTTTTCAAAACATCAGAATCTGGAGGAACAGCCAAGAGCTAATACAGCTTGATTTGATCAGGGCTGGGTTTCAAAAGAGAGCCCTGGAACTTGTTCTGAAAGTCTAAGCGCTGGCATAGAATATGTGAAATCATAATATGCTTAAGGCCGGGTGCTTCAGAGAATGTGCAGAATGTTTTCTGGTGGCCAACTGGAAAGACTTCCAGTTTGAGGAACCTCTCAACGAGAACGCATCTCCTTCTCCCAGGAAAGCTGGTAACTGGGATTATGGACCAGGCGTAGTCCCCTGTCCTGTGGATTCCCGTACAAATGGGTGCTGTGCATTCAGTTTCTCCCCCGATCTTGCTATCAGGGCTGCACACTTGGCGTTCCTCCCCCTAGACAAGCAGCCACGGGGCCTGTCAGCTGTTTGGAGGGCTGGAAGGATGGCATTTAGCCCCATGGATGATCAATACGATTGCTGCTTTCCTGGGAGGGTTTTACATGTGCACAATGAGGACCATGGTTTATAAACTGGGTGTGCTGAGATGTGAACCTTCCTATGGCTAGGAGATGCAGCTGCTCAGTAAAGGGACAAACGTCTGCTTGATCCTATCTCCTCCTCTCCATTCTGTCCTACGGTCGCATTAGCTAATGGTTTAATTTGGGGAGGCAGCCAAAACGTCGATTCAGCGGGGCTCTCTCCCTGCTCTGAAATGGTTAAGAGAGAATTGCAAAAGCTCCTGGCTCACGTTTAGGGGAAGGCGTTTGGGGCACTTGCTCCTACTGATCTGAACCCATAGATACCAACAGCTTCAGGTTCCTCTCTTCCTCTCGGCTAAGACATTCCCATCGCTCTTTTATTTTGCCGTTTCTCCTTAAAACGGTGCCTCAAAGCGGCTTGCGACAAAGCAAACGGCACACAATGACATCAATTAAACAGAATAAAAGCCAGGAGCAGAACAAAACAAAGCATAATCAACACAAGGAGATTAAACTTCAAACCAAAACAAAAAGCAATTTTTTAAAAATGCAGGGAGCTGCCTGATACAGAGTCAGAACATCGGTTTATCTAGCTCTGTACTGTTGCTGAAATGAATGGCAGAAACCTTCCAGGGTTTAGGGCAGGAGTCCTTCCCAGCCCTCCCTCTTTTGCATGGAAAGCAAATGCTTTGCCACTGAGCTAGTTCTCCTCTGAGTCTTAGCAGGGTGAGGGCCAACTGAGCCCTTCTAGAAGGGGGAGTTCCACAACCTGGGTGCCACAACTGAAAAGGCCCTGCCTTGTATCCCAAGCACTTGTGCTTCCGAAGAGGAATAGAACGCATTGCAGGGTCTCCGATGTGCAATGCAGAGAGGGAGCAGGATTTGAATGGGAAGAGGCTAGAGCAGGCGATATCTGGTTTTCAACACTGCGATCTATCACCAGCCTGAACATCACGATATACCAATATATCACAATGCCTGAAATAAGGATGGAGCTATGCAGAGGCACTGGCTGGCTTCATGGTTTTTCCCGCATCGTGATTTTTGCTGGCGCCTGCTCTTGGGACTTGCTGCCTCCTGAAGGAAGGGAGAGCTGAGCAGGCAGAGTTAACAGGGGCTGCAGGAATTGAGAGAAGCATTGGCTGGCTTCACGGTTTCCCCCACATTGTGATTTTCGCGTAGCGTGCGCACACACACACACACACACACACACACAAACTCATCATGATTCGCAAAACAGTGGTACCTCGATCTTTGAACGTAATCCATTCCAGAAGACCGTTCAAGTTCTGAAATGTTCGAAAACTGAAAACTCAACAACCGACAGCTAGGCCTCAGGATCTTGCACTCAGCAGAAGCTGGGTGGCATGTTTGACTTCCAAGGCGTGTTCGGAAACCAAGGTACCACTGCATATTGCCAGGTCAAAACTTATGAAACCAATATCACAATATGGACTTCAAACTAATTGGGATGATATATTGCCGAGTCCGAACACATCATGCGATATATTGCCAGGTCAAAAATGATGAAATCAGTATCACAATACACTGGTACCTTGGTACGGCTTAGCTCCTGAACGCTGCAAACCCGGAAGTAAGTGTTCTGGTTTGTGAACATTTTTTGGAAGCCGAACATCTGACACGGTTTCCGCTTGAGTGCAGGAAGCTCCTGCAGCCAATCGGAAGCTGCGCCTTGGTTTTCAAACCATTTCGGGAGTTGAATGGACTCCCAGAACAGATTAAGTTCGAGAACCAAGGTATCACTGTATAGACTTCAAATCGATTTATCGCCCAGCCCTAGAAGAAACTGTCCTCCAAATATCCTGGCCCCGTGCTGTCTCAATATAGGAGTGTTGACATATGAAGCAGAAGGCTTTCCCTTGCCTTGAAAGCTGGGAGCTCCAAGCTAGCCACCAACTGTCCTTCCATGGCTGAACATAGAGACTCATTATGAAAAAGTCTCACCCCCACAGCTTTGCAGACAGCCAGCATCATGCTACTGCTGAATGTAAGCATAGCCAGGAGAAGCTGGAGGTAGCAGCTATACAGCAAGTGTGATCTAACCACTCAGGACGCTGGAAGTATGGGATCTCTTGTTCACTTTTCCGCATGCAAGCCTACAGCCGGTGTTGTACAAGCCACCTCCCCAGCACAGAAGACTTTTGCTCCTTCAGGGTATGTTCTCCCTAAATCCGGGCATCTAATTCCTCAAGCCACAAGGAAGAAGGCACATTTCTGCAATTGCACCACATTAGTGCAGAGATCAAGACTGCACTCAGCACTCAGTAAGCAGAAAGAGACAACAGATCATACATGTCTTTTCCTTTTCTGTTTTTTTTTTTAAAGAAGCCCTTAGGGAAATAAAAGCAGGCTTGATTGCTGGGAAATCTTGAAAGCCAGCAAGGAGATCCATCACCCCAGTGGTAGGACAGTGCCTGCACAACATAACACCCCCCAAAAATTTTTTTCTCTGCCCCGGTTCAAATTCTGGTCCATGCCCAAGTAGTCATCTCCCACCTTGACTGCTGCGGCAACCTCAACTTCAGACTTCCTCGTTCCCTCCGTCATCTCGCTTCTATTCCAAACCTCTGCTGTCAAAAATATTTACCTCTCTTGTCACTCAGAGCATGTGATGTTCCTTTTGGTGCCTTTTGTTGGCTTCCCATCCCCTTTGGGGTCCTTGTCCTTACATTTAAAGAGATCCGTGGCCTCGCCCCACCTTGCTCCCTTCTGCCTCTTTTGTTTTCCCTCTTTATATTCCTGCTCCTTTATATTCTCTTTACGTCTCTCCTCCAGCTCTCTCACCTTCTCCGCCTCCTGAAGGTCTCTTCCCGCTCTCTCAAATGATCTCTGCCTGTTCCCCCTTGCTGCTCCTTACATGCGCAGCTGCCTCTCTGTGGTGTGTACATGGCACCACCGCTCTCCCTTCCTTCAGATCCATCCTCCTCAAACCCCACTCTCCCCACACGGCCTTTGACTTATCCTCTTCATCTCCATTCGCAGTTATAAACAAGGTTCAGGTAACAACAGCTCACGTTTCTCTTTCCCTCCCTGTATTGTTTCCAACTACCTCGGTTCTCAAATGCCTTGGTTCTCAAACTCCGAAAACCTGGAAGTAAGTTCCGGTTTTTGAACGTTTTTTGGAAGCTGAACATCCAATGCGGCTGTCAGCTATTGTTTCCGGGACGCCTGCACCAATCAGAAGCTGTGCCTTGGTTTCTGAACATTTCAGAAGTCAAATGGACTCCAGAACTGATTAAGTTTGGCAGAACTGATTAAGTTTGGCACTTTTGTTTTTGCTATTTATTTTGTGTTTTTGTTTTTGAGGCTTTTTCAATTAATTTTTGTGACTGTGTGGAACCCAGTTCAGCTACTGATTGCTTGATTGTGTGACTGTGGAAATGGATAAAAGTCCCCCATCCAAACAATGACTATCATCAGTGCAGGTAAGAAAAACAATTATTTTTAATTTTTATCATCTACGATACTGTCTTATTTATTTTATAGTACAGTACATTGATAATTGCTTTCATTTTATGAATCAATGGGCTCGTTAGATAGTAAAATTCATGTTAAATTGCTGTTTTAGGGGTTGCTTTTAAAAGTCTGGAACGGATTAATTTGTTTTGCATTACTTTCTATGGGAAAGCATGCCTTGGTTTTGGAACGCTTTGGTTTTGGAACGGACTTCCAGAACGGATTAAGTTTGAGAACCAAGGTACCACTGTATCTGTAAGTTTTAGTCTATAAGCTCTATAAACAGATACCCATCTCTGTTGCCCAGTACAATTTTCTAGAAAAAGAGGTGCCAGAACTCACCATGAACACCTCTCTCATTCTCTTAGAATGGCAATAGCACCTACCTGAGTTCTGGAGAGTTCCTGCTAAAAATTTAAAAAAAGCAAAGCCACGGTGTTGCCTATATAATCCTGAAACGTACCGCACACACTGACAGCCCAGCAGGGGCAGTCCAAGACATTTTGCCACCTGAGGTGAACCACAAAATGGCGTCCTCCCTGCCAGGTAAGAAGGGGTGACTGAGGATCTATATGAAGAACAAGGGAGGAATAAAGATCCACATCGGGATCTGCTGTCCCTGTAGATCTTGCTGCCTGAGGAGGTCGCGTCAGCTTGCCTCACAGGTGAGCTGGCCCTGAAGCCCAGTCTCCCTCCCTCTCATTGCAAAACAATTATTACCAAACAAACGCAGACAACTTTGTTCAATTTACATACTTGATACTTCCAGCTCCATTATGGCAAATGGAATCCCAGGCAAGACCTTGGTGGCAAAAAGCCATCTGGAAAACCCACCTGCAACCAGCCAGAACTTAGGAATGGAATATCATGAGACACTTAGTCTCAGGGTTGTGTGTTTGAGCCCCACGTTGGGGATTCCTGCATTGGGGGGTAGACTAGATGTCCCTCATGCTCCCTTCCAACTCTACAGTTCTAAGATTCTGTGAAGCCATCTCCTACTGAGTTAGCCCATCCAGCTCAGTATTGCCAACAGTTGCTGGAAGTAGCTCTCCAGGGTTTCAAGATTGGAGTCTCTCCTTGTCCTTCTTGAAGGTGCCAGCGACTGAACCTGGGACCTTCCACACAAAAATGTCACACCATGGAGCTACGACCCAGTATAAACCATTGGTTACTTTTAGTGCAGAGTTTAGACACCCCAAGCTATACCATATAGACCATATGGACCATAAAGAAAGCTGATTGCTAAAGAAATGATGCTTTTGAATTATGGTGCTGGAGGACTCTTGAGAGTCCCATGGACTGCAAGAAGATCCAACCTCTCCATTCTGAAGGAAATCAGCCCTGAGTGCTCACTGGAAGGGCAGATCCTGAAGCTGAGGCTCCAATACTTTGGCCACCTCATGAGAAGAGAAGACTCCCTGGAAAAGACCCTGATGTTGGGAAAGATGGAGGGCACAAGGAGAAGGGGACAACAGAGGACGAGGTGGTTGGATAGTGTTCTCGAAGCTGCCAGCATGAGTTTGACCAAACTGCAGGAGGCAGTGGAAGACAGGAGTGCCTGGCATGCTCTGGTCCATGGGGTCACGAAGAGTCGGACACGACTAAACGACTAAACAACAACAAGCTATAAGGTTTGCATCCTAACCCTTCCTCTTAACCCAGTTTGTGCATCTGATTGGATCAAATGGATGATCAATGGGCTGAATATGCTGCTTGAGGATGCTGGTGCCCACATCCCTGTCACTTTCAGACTCCCCCCCCCCCTCTGTAGTCCTCCTGTGGGGGTAGCAATATATATTAGCAGTCACATAATTCTGCTTCTTCCCCTGCTCTCACTAAAAACAAAACTCGCTTGCTAGGGAGCCTGGTAGCCGTCTTCCAGATCTGATAAAGCATCGCACGCAACGCAACGCTCACATGAGTCACCACAACAATCCAATACCACCGAGCATCAAAATAATTCAGATGGTGAACAGACAGGCATGGTGCAAACCCCATTCCATATCAAGAGATGTACAAATCTACAGCTGGGAGAGGCCCTCGTAGCAACTGGCCTCTCCCCACAGGCCTTACGATGTCAAGGCCGAGGGAAGAGAAGGCAAGCAATGCTCAGTTTTCCCCCACAGGACTTTTTCTCCCACATCTTATTGGGACTGGGGAGGGGAGAATCAAGGCATCTCTAAATCTTGTTGTGGTATCCACAAAGACAGAAATTCCTGCATCAGCACACAAACACACTCTTCAGAAGTCTTGGCCACGTCCACCACAAGGCCTCAATATGTCCACACAGTTGCCACAGATACAATCAACTCAGGTTTAATGCACACAGCCCAAGACTCCAGCAAGGTCTCAGCTCTGCCGAAAAGAACGAGGATATCTGTTATAGGCCCTGACTGACTTCGGTCCTTCGTACATGGTTTGTGTCCCTCTGCCCATCAGAGATAACACGCTTGTTGTATATACACGCTCTCTTACTCTTTGACAGATTTTGGCCTCTGTTTCATCTCACCTGCCATGGACAGACTTTCCCTCCCCACCCAACATGAGCACCAGGCCATGTCTACCAGCCGTTTCACAGCAGTCAAAGCCTTTTCGCTTTCCAGAGACCGGATCCGAGAAACGGCGACTCACCACTTTGAAGTCACTGGGGTCACACGGCGTCCCACGGAACGTGCAGGCAAGCAGCATTTCTTGGATGTCGTGGCCGGCTCGGTCGGAGAATTCCCGCATGTTGAAGGGTTTCGGCTTGAAGTTGCGGAAATTGGCCTTATCCTGGAGGATCTCCAGCTGCTTCTCGTCGGCCATTTGGGTGTCCGGGATTTCGTACCTGAAGGAAAATGCACAGCTCAGTCCCAAGGGGAGAAATGGGTCCATTCGAGTCTCCCCGTTTTGCTGGGTTGTTTGCTATGTCCACAGGGAGCCACCATGGCCTCTGGTGTCCCTGTGCAAGAGAAGAGCTGATGGAGGGCAGACTAGGAGCACTGCAACGTGGAAGGGTAGGGTCTGAAGTATTCTGGGACATTGCCATTACAGGCAATTGACTGTGAGAAGCTTGAAGCACACAGACATATGTGCAATTAAAGCATGGTGTAATTAAAGCACTGTGTTACCTCTGAGATAATATGCAATGGGTCTCAATTCCTTGCAAGAGCAGTCTGGCATTCTCAAGACTACGCTGTTACTTTTCTCTTTAAAAACTGCAACTGCAACTTGCAAAGGTATAACATCTGGGTGGGTTGGTTTTTTACATGAGTAACAAATATTTTGTGCTCTAGGAATGAGGGCAAAAAATATGGTGGGGTTTTCTTTCTCCTTCCCCCAAACATATCTTTGCTTTCTTTCTTTTTTAGTTATATCTTTTTTATAATACAATATATGCTTAAATCTATGCCAGTTGTGGAATTTTCTGCGCCTGATGGGAAATGTGGGTTATTTTGGCTTAGGTTTTTTTTTTTAATTTTTATTAATTGCAAACCGACTAAATCCCAGCATATGGATCAGAAAGAAATTTGGCTTGGCAATTTGCTCTTCTTGAAACAGTTTGTGAACCAAAATGCAGCCATCCTCTGACCTTCACACTTCTCCAACTTTTGCAGTGTGGTTCTCCAGCAGCAGCAACAACAAAATGTGTTTTTAAGGTTTGATATTTTACTATGTTTTATATGTGCTGTAAAAGACGCGTGTGGCGCTGTGGGTAAAAGCCTCAGCGCCTAGGGCTTGCCGATCGAAAGGTCGGGGGTTCGAATCCCCGCGGCGGGGTGCGCTCCCGTTGCTCGGTCCCAGCGCCTGCCAACCTAGCAGTTTGAAAGCACTCCTGGGTGCAAGTAGATAAATAGGGACCGCTTACTAGCGGGAAGGTAAACGGCGTTTCTGTGTGCGGCTCTGGCTCGCCAGATGCAGCTTTGTCATGCTGGCCACGTGACCCGGAAGTGTCTCCGGACAGCGCTGGCCCCCGGCCTCTTGAGTGAGATGGGCGCACAACCCTAGAGTCTGTCAAGACTGGCCCATACGGGCAGGGGTACCTTTACCTTTACCTTATATGTGCTGTAAACTGCCCAGAGTGGCTGGGGAAACCCAGCAGGGTATATATATAAAACATTATTACAAAGATGCATACATCAGGTGACTGTGTGCATAAAAATGCATATATTCATGATAACATGCAAACAATACGCTATCTTTAGGAAAATGGCTTGCAAAAAGATGCCGATTTGGAGAAAAGTGCACTAGAACGCTAACTGACTTTTGCGAGGACTTCGCAAACTAAGGCAGAGATGGGGAGAACCAAACTTAAGATTGGAAAAATAAGATTCTAAAATTGACAGATTCACCCATCTCTACTGCTCTGCCTGAGGACTCTAAGATTCACACCTTTAGCTTTCCCTAAGATGGGCGCATCTGACCAGAGCTCAGGTTCATTTCTGGCACATGAAATCTGTGGGAGAATTCAAGCATCCCCTTTGTGGTATGGGATGAGCCGCTTCCTTATGGACAACTACGTTGTCAGTAGGGCATGTAACGGAGGAATTCGGTAGTGGTTGGGGCCAGTGACATCTGCAAATGTAGCAAATGGATTGGCCTAAGGAGCCTATATGGTGGTGCTGTGGGTTAAACCACAGAGCCTAGGACTTGCCGATCAGAAGGTCGGCAGTTCGAATCCCCGCGACGGGGTGAGCTCCCGTTGCTCGGTCCCTGCTCCTGCCAACCTAGCAGTTCGAAAGCACGTCAAAGTGCAAGTAGATAAATAGGTACCACTCTGGCGGGAAAGTAAACGCCATTTCCGTGCGCTGCTCTGGTTTGCCAGAAGCGGCTCAGTCATGCTGGCCACATGACCCGGAAGCTGTACGCCGGTTCCCTCGGCCAATAAAGTAAGATGAGCACCGCAACCCCAGAGTCGGTCACGACTGGACTTAATGGTCAGGGGTCCCTTTCCCTTTAAGGAGCCTATGGGAATGACGACACATAATTTGGCTTCTATTGTTATCCTCACACAATCCCTGGAAGACCCAGACTCAGGACTGTGCCAACATCTCAGATGCTGAAGCCCACTAAGCATGGCATGTCCCTGAAATGTGGTGGTTCCTATTTTTCTTGCTGCTAACCAGTGTGTAAAAGTAATTTCTTTCTTTCTTTGTGGAAAGCGGTGAATGTTTCGGGTTGGTTTTTTAAAAAATAAATGATATGTCAAGGCTACTTTATCGATATCTGGCTCTTACATCCAAAATGCCCCTTTGCGGAATCTGTTTTATGAACATGTCTGCAAAAGTATAGGGAACCTTCTGTTTATTTTATTCCAACGGCAATAATGTGCTCCGCACAGTTGTTGCTCTCCACTTCCCTTGTGTGTTGTTGTGTTTCAAAACTTAAGCGCATCTTTTAAAAAATAAAACATTCTTCTTCAACCAGGCCTCTGGCTGATCAATATTCTACAGCCTTTGAAATGCAGCTGTGGAAAGGGGAGGGGGTTATTGTTTTGTTGTTTGGGTTTAATTATTTACTGTGTTTCATCTTGTGTCTTATTCTGTGAACTGCCCAGAGATCTCTTGAAGAAGGGCGGTACATAAATTTAACAAATAATAAAATAGTAATCTATAAAAATAAATAACATGCCAGAAGACTGGGAAGTTCCTGAAGCAGACAGGCACAGAGGAATAGCCTGGAGGCAGTGGGACAACTGGGAAACTTTAGATCCTGGACAAAAAAGATCTTATGGGATGGCCTCTCTTTAGGCCACAGGTTGCCAACATGCACCCTGTGATTGTACATGTGCCCACAGAGGCCCTCCCTGGTGCCCACAAGGCCTACTGCCCTCCTCCCATTGAAATTAGACTTGAAAGAATGCTGTTGCAGTATTCGAGGAACTTTAGTAATAGTTGAAAGGTAGATATAAGAAATTAGCTATATTAAGAAAAAGTTTATGGGACGCGGGTGGCGCTGTGGGTTAAAGCCTCAGCGCCTAGGACTTGCCGATCGAAAGGTCGGTGGTTCGAATCCCCGCTGCGGGGTGCGCTCCTGTCGCTCGGTCCCAGCGCCTGCCAACCTAGCAGTTCGAAAGCACCCCCGGGTGCAAGTAGATAAATAGGGACCGCTTACTAGCAGGAAGGTAAACGGCGTTCCGTGTGCTGCGCTGGCTCGCCAGATGCAGCTTGTCACGCTGGCCACGTGACCCGGAAAGTATCTCCGGACAGCGCTGGCCCCCGGCCTATAGAGTGAGATGGGCGCACAACCCTAGAGTCTGTCAAGACTGGCCCGTATGGGCAGGGGTACCTTTACCTTTACCTTAAGAAAAAGTTTAATTATGATCAAAGTGTGTACTGGCAATAAGTACCGTATTTTTCTCTCTATTACACGCAGATTTTTTCTCCTAAAAAGGAAGGGGAAATGTCTGTGCGTGTTATGGAGCGAATGTGGGGGGGGGGGTCCCTGGAGCCGATTAGGGGAGCACAGGAACAAAAATCAGCAAAAATCAATCATGCGTTGTGTCCGAGAGGGAAACCTGAAAAGAGGAAGTGGTTGCTTTCCTGCATTCTGCCTCAGGGTCTTACTGCCCACCCTCCTCTGTTTCGTTGCTGTGATTGCTCAAACGGAACAAAGAGCAGGCAAATCCCCTCCCCTCCAGGCAAGCAGAGGGGAAAGCAGAGGTCTTTCCTTCTAATTCCTCTCCGTGCTCCTCGCAGGCAGCCAGAAAACATGCAGGAGGAGAGAGAAAGCTGGCTTCGGTTTGTGGAAACTTTTGCCTTTCTTTCCTCCCTCCCGTAAAATCCCTTTCCTGCTTTCTTAGCCAGCTGCTTCTCTGCACACCGCTCTCTTGTCCCTTCTGTGTTTTTCCTTCACTCCCCACTTAAAATGTAGTTACAAAGCATGGATCCACATGGATCCTCAGGATCTTTGCATTGGGCCACCCCAAATTCACCATCAGATCACATAGCAGCCTGCCCCCCTAAAATCACACACCCACTGTTGCCTGGGGCTGCAATGGTGCAAAAACGTGGTTAAAAAGCATGGATCCACATGGATCCTCGGGATCTTTGCATTGGGCCACCCCAAATTCACCATCAGATCACATAGGAGCCTGCCCCCCAAAAATCACACATCCACTGTTGCCTGGGGCTGCAATGGTGCAAAAATGTGGTTAAAAAGCATGGATCCACATGGATCCTCAGGATCTTTGCATTGGGCCACCCCAAATTCACCATCAGATCACATAGCAGCCTGCCCCCCTAAAATCACACACCCACTGTTGCCTGGGGCTGCAATGGTGCAAAAACGTGGTTAAAAAGCATGGATCCACATGGATCCTCAGGATCTTTGCATTGGGCCACCCCAAATTCACCATCAGATCACATAGCAGCCTGCCCCCCAAAAATCACACACCCACTGTTGCCTGGGGCTGCAATGGTGCAAAAACGTGGTTAAAAAGCATGGATCCGCATGGATCCTCAGGATCTTTGCATTGAGCTACCCCAAATTCACCATCAGATCACATGTCTGTGGCCACAGCATGAAGCACAAAAATGATACATCCACTGTTTCATTCAGAATTTTTTTCCTTGTTTTCCTGCGTGTTATAGAGCGAAAAATACGGTAATATGAAATCGAAATATGGAATAGACGGGAGGTTGGGCCTTTAGTGTTAAGACCAATATATGTTTTATTGTTTGTTAAGAAAATTATGTGTCTATGGTTATTCCTGTGTGTAATTTGGTATTTGTGTTTTTTTCTTTTTTCTTGCTGTATCAATATTTTTAAAAAAAAAGGGGGGGGGGGAGGAAATTAGATTTGAAAGAAATATTCCATTGTAGCCAATATTGCAGAATGCAGGCTGTGCTTGGTTGTAGTGTGTGTGTGTGTGTGTGTGTGTGTTGCCCACAACAGTTCTCCAGTTTGCAAAGGTGCCTGAGGGCTCCAAAAGGTTGGCAACCCCCGTTTTGGATGGTACTAAACTTATTGCAAACTCTGGCAAGTCAGTTCTGCTGCACACAGGAACCCTCCTGGTCCTTCTGCTCAGTGGGGTCCTAGACTTTTGCACCTTCAAATCCATCCCACCGTTACCTAGAACGAGTTGCCCATTTATGCCTAGAGTGCAGCTGATCTGGGAAGTTTTTATCAGCCAGCAGTACAGGGCTGGCTGACTGGGGTCACACAGTTCCAAGGACCAGGAAGTTTCTAGGTTATGATGCCAGAGTCTCAAGCTGCCTGCAATAAGCTCCTCCTCCTACCAGTGGCCCTAGTGGTTCAAGGACCAGGGGATCAGAATCTGTCCCACAGCGCCTGGTAGAAATAAAAGATACCACTTTCAGAGACGGCTAGGGCCAGCGGCAAAACTACTCAGATGTTGCTCAAAATAAAATAAACCCAGTTCTCCAACACGAAATCTCAAACCAAGCCAATTTGACAAGGCATGTGTACATTTTGCTTACTTTGCATAAATGTGATTAATTGTGTGCAGTGTTCTGCATCACACACTGGATCGTAATTTGAAATATTTTTGCATGGAGCTGTGCATTGGGAGAAAGATGCAGCAGGGAAGTTGCATGGCTGAAGGAATATAACTGGAACCCATGGGAGCAGGTAGAGTGAGACCAGCAATTATGACAGGCCTTGGGGCTTCACACTGCCGGCTTTTCACGAGACCTCACGATCATTAAGGCTGGGTGAAGAGATGTGGCTCCACCCCCACCCACAATATTACTTACTACAATTCTCAGAGATCCAGATTCATCGCCAGATGGCACATTTTGCACATAGAGAACTGCATTAGAGAACCATCGCTTCAAACATGTGCACACACAGCCTGCTGCTTCTTCCTTGCTAAAACCCCCTTGCCAAGAAATGATCGCAAAAAGAAGGGCGTTGCTTATGTTACTTTCGTAGACCAGGAAGCCAGAAGGCTGAGCCCCACTACTTGAGACAACAGCTGCCAAGCCCAGTCAAAAACTGTGGACTTCTGTTCCAGAGACCATGAACATCCAGAGAGACAAGCCAGGAGGAACAGCGTTCTTTTAGCTTGCTGGTCCATTTTGATTTGGCCACTGCTGGAAGTAGAATGGATCCGACCATCAGCCTGACCCCGGGCAGCTGTTGCCTACAAAATGCCCCATTTTAACTTATGGGTTGTGCTGGCACAAGATGTAGAAACAGCAAATAGCTTAGACAGCTTGGGGTGAGGAAAGAGAAGAGCTATTAGACAAATGCACAGAGGAGACGTCTATCACAGCTATTAGCTCTGATGGCTAAATAGGTCCTCCATGTTCAGCTGCAGTTATGTCACTTCATTAATACCAAAAATTTGGGACATTGATACCAGGGATGGGCTGCTGCCTTGTAAGTTTCCCAGAAGCTTCTGGCTGGCCATGGATGGAAAAGGAATTCTGGACTAGGACTTCTTGTCCAATCCAGCTGGGCTCTTCATATGTGTCTTATGCTCTGAAACAAGGGGCCATCTGCCCAGATGTTATGGCACAGTGGCCTTTGAAATAAGGAGCAGGCTTTTTAAAAAAGGAAGCCCCATTCAAAACGGACCATTCTGCACAACACTGCCTTTTTATACAGCCCAAGATTCTGGTCAACAACAAATCAAAAAATCAGGCACCGGGTAGGACAAGATTCTGCCATACAGAATGGATTTACAACATCCCCGTTGAGTCAGAGGGATGTGAGAGCATTTGAGCGAGCTGAATTCTGGGCCATCCTGACTTAGAAACCCATGCAAACTTAGCAACAAGACTTTCCTCCCTCCCTCGGAGGTTGGGAATATAATTGGACCACGATGCACTGCCAAGGAGTTGCGATTCCCTCCAGCAGAGGGCAGAAAGGTGCCTGGATGAGATGCGGTGAAATGCACATGGGGGTTCTTCCTTAGGGTTCGTGCTCCGGAGCACTTAAGAGCAGTCACTAAAACAAGCAGAGAGCGGCTGCAGCACAGCTCTGCTACAGAGACAAGGCAAAGAAACTCCCGCTGCGTAACTCCTGTGCTAGCCAGCCTTCCAGAAAACCAAACGGTCTCTTGCCCTCTCGCAAGAGCCACATACAGGTGTAAGTTTTAGTGGCCTTATCCCTGGATCTCCTTGAACACACCTGCAGGGAACTGTAAGGGATCGTGCCTGTAAGAATGCCAGGGTGGGGCCTTCTTCAGGGCCTGTCCAATTGGTCGTAAACGTTACCCTGTTCCCATAGGGACCGGCTCTGTTAAGTACCGGGAAGTGTGTGTGTGTGTGATGAGGCTTCAGACACAAAAGCGTGAAAAGCTGCATTGAAGGAAGGAAGCAATCAGAAGTGCAAGCAGTGCTCACAGCTGTATCCACAGTAGGGGGATAAATCAGTTTTGAAGAGCCTTAAAGGAACATGACTGAAAAAAGGGGTGCCTGGTGCCACGTTGCCAGGGGTGTTTCACCCGTGTGTGCAGCACTTGCAAGGAGCCACATGTGTGGCATGCCCAGCGCATGCCACTGGATCTAGCCTGACGTAGGGTGTTTCTGGGCCTGCGGTGTAGCCTATGCAAGTGGCCAGGCATACAAAAATGCACATCTTGAAAGGTGTCAAGCTAGCAAATTCCAATTACAGGCAACTCCCCATTTATGCACCAGTCTGGGAACTGTGTCCATAGAACACACTTTGGTGCACAAAGTCCCCAAACACCCCCCCTACACATCGGGTGCAAAACATGCAAGGGCCGCAGGTGCCCTAACTGTTGAACGCCAACCCGCAGCGATGTGCGCTTGGGTACCCTGCTCAGCGGGCACGGAGGCCCTGCGCCATCACCCAACCGCCGCACTGGGACCTACCGACTATTGAGGAGGGCCAGCAGCTCACCAGCGTGGTACAGGTCATTCTTGGTCACCCGGCTGAAGCGGAACTCGTTGAGGTTGCAGAAGGTGACGGCCGGGAAGGTCATGTGGGAAGTGGCCACTTCGTCCAGCTTGGTGACGTGCGGGTAAAGGAAGTAGTACTGGATCCTCTCGTTGCACTCGAAGACCAGCATGGCCAAGGAGCCCAGGAAGCAAAGGGTCCAGAAGACGCGCTTGGCGAAGAAGCGCTCGTACGAGAAGATGTGCGACAGGCCGTGCAGCGTGGAATTGCTGGCGAACGCCTCGATGCTCACCGGCTGCCCGTTCTCCACCTCCTCTTCGTCCACCTTCAGGTCCATCATGGTCAGGCCTGGGACAGGGAAGGAGAAGCAGATCTGTGGAGAGAGACGAGGAAAGCGGCGACGCCGGGTGAGCGCCTGCCCTCTTCGGATCCCTCCACACCTGCTCGGGAAGAGAGCGAACCCCGCCACCTCCCCTTCCCCGCCTCCCAAGCCAAGCCGTCGTCTGGGGGAGAGGACGAGATCGACGCCGAGGCGCCCTCCCCTTCCTCTCTGGCTCTTCCCGGTTCCCGGAGAGCACCCCTTCTCCCGGCTGCCCCTTTAACCCGGGGTGTGCGCGCGCGCGTGTGTGCAGGGGCTTTATTTCACCCCCCGGCTCCAAGATCCACTTTGGCCACCACCTCCCTCCCTGCGTATTTGTGGCGCCCCTCTGGAGGCTTCACCAGGGGCGAACAAACCTAGGACTAGCCCCCCACTCCACCCCCATCTCCCCAGCGTAGCCACGACTCTGGTGTGTGGGAATCCCCCCACCATTCCTACCCCACCAATTCCCCTCCCCACCCCGCGCGGTCCCGCTTTACGCGCCGAGCATGCAAACCTGGAAGCAGGGCCAGCGTCGGCAGCCGGGAGCTCGCGCTCCGAGGGATGGAATGCTCGCCGGCTGGGCTAGCCGTGCGGGGCTTTTGGAGAGGCTGCGAAGCGCAAAGGCGCACGGCGAGAGCACCAAGGGTACCCGAGACCAGGCGGCACCTGGCGGCGGCGGGGAGGAGGAGGAGGTTGTGGTGGCGGCGGAGAGGATCCTCCTCCTTCTCCCTTCCTGGCTGGAATCAAAGAAAGGCGATCGGGGCCGGAAAGCAGGCAGCTGAGCGCGACTAAGCAGCGGCGGCGGCGGCGGCGCGTGTCTCGGTGCCAAAGCCAGGCATCCTCTCCCCTGGTGGCGAGCGCGGCGGCTGCTCCTCGGGGCGGGGCGGCCGAGGGAGGGAATCGCGCCGGGCTCCGAGGCAGGAGGAGGAGGATCCGCAGGAATTCGCCGCGTCTCCCACGGGAGTCAGGGCCCAAGTGGGCTGGCAGGGCTGGCTGGCCGAGCCGGGAGCCCCTGCGAGAGATCGCCGGGTGGCGGCAGCAGCGGCGAGGCTTGGGCGTCGTGCGAGTGTGTGAGTGCGCGCGCCTGTGCGCGAGGAGGAGGAGGAGGAGAGCGGCTCGCCGCGCTTGGAGGTGCCCAATCTGGGATTGCAGGGGGCGGCGTAGGGTGTGCGCGCCGGCAGCAGAAGCTGTTGCAAGCTGAGGCCGGGGACATGTGTGTGCTAGAGAGAGCGAGAGAAAATCAGAGTCTTTCCCGCTCCCGCAGCGGCCTCCCATTCACGTTTTGCTTTTTTCTCTGAACTGATGCCAAAGTCCCGCGTCGTCGGCCTCCCTCCCGCACGCAGAGCATTCAGAGACCTATTCACGCCATCATTCATTGCGCTTCGGGAGCTCACACGAGCTGACGGTTCGCCCAACGCCGGGCATATTGTTAAATGGTGCTCCCCCGCCCCACAACCCTGGGGCACATAGAATTGTAGGTGCGTGACCCCGAGGATCATCTAATCCAATCCCCTGCAATGCAGGAATATGCAGCTGTCCCATGCGGGGATCGAACCTGCAACCTTGGCGTTATCAGCACCATGCTCTATCCAGCTGAGTTAAGGTAAAGGTAAAGGGACCCCTGGCCATTAGGTCCAGTGGTGGCCGACTCTGGGGTTGCAGCGCTCATCTCGCTTTATTGGCCGAGGGAGCTGGCATACAGCTTCCGGATCATGTGGCCAGCATGACTAAGCCGCTTCTGGCGAACCAGAGCAGCGCACGGAAACGCCGTTTACCTTCCTGCCGGAGCGGTACCTATTTATCTACTTGCACTTTGATGTGCTTTCGAACTGCTAGGTGGGCAGGAGCAGGGACCAAGCAACGGGAGCTCACCCCATTGCAGGGATTCGAACCACCGACCTTCTGATCGGCAAGTCCTAGGCTCAGTGGTTTAACCCACAGCGCCATCCGTGTCCCATCCAGCTGAGTTAGCCAGGTCCAAATGGCCGTTCACTGCGTCCCTGGGAAAGGTCCGATTTGCACCCATGATGCAGGGCTTGCTATTAAGTATATTATACCATGCTGCTTTATCTTGAATAGTGTGCCTATGCAATACTCCTTGTACACGCACAGACCAGGCTGGGTGTTGCATTCTGACGTTCTCACTCCAAGGTTTCAGGTTTATCCAAAGAACAAAAACCCCAGGGGTGCCAACTTGAATAAAATTTTGGGGTGGGGGCCCAGGTAAGCCTCACCCCTCATAATTGATCACACACAAATTGGTCGGCAGGCACCATTTGAATGGCAATGACCATCAACGGGGGGTGGTGGGGGGTGGAGGTGTCTTGGCCCCTAGGAGGTGGCTCCTATGGTGTATACCTAAATATGTAATAGGCCAAGAGGTCCTTGGGCTTGCAGAAGTGGCTCTTTTCATCTTCTCCCTCCCACCCTCAGTAAGACCATAGAAGTGGTGTTATTTGCTGTAGCGCTCAATGCCCATTAAAATGAAGGGAAGGGCTTAGGTCAGGGTAGAGTCCCTTGTTGGATCCCCAACATTTCCTAGCAGACTGGGAGTGACCCCTGTCTAGAATCATGGAGAGCTGCTGCCAGCCAGAGTAGACACTACTCAACTTTTGTTGTTTAGTCGTGTCCGACTCTTTGTGACCCCCTGGACCAGAGCACGCCAGGCCCTCCTGTCTTCCACTGCCTCCCGCAGTTTGGTCAAACTCATGCTGGTAGCTTCGAGAACACAGTCCAACCATCTCGTCCTCTGTCGTCTCCTTCTCCTAGCGCCCTCAATCTCTCCCAACATCAGGGTATTTTCCAGGGAGTCTTCTCTTCTCAAGAGGTGGCCAAAGTATTGGAGCCTCAGCTTCAGGTTCTGTCCTTCCAGTGAGCACTCAGGGCTGATTTCCTTAAGAATGGATAGGTTTGATCTTCTTGCAGTCCATGGGACTCTCAAGAGTCTCCTCCAGCACCATAATTCAAAAGCATCAATTCTTCGGCGGTCAGCCTTCTTTATGGTCCAGCTCTCACTTCCATACATCACTACTGGGAAAACCATGGCTCGGGCTTCCCCCGCCCCAGCCCCACAAGCTCCGGGAGTGGTGGCGAGGTTGTGCACAATCTTGCCACCGCTCTGGGACCTGTTTTGGGGGCTGGGGTCGGGGGAAGCTTGGGCTTCCCCTGCCCCAGCCCTGTGGCTAAAAACGAAGTCAAGACAGCCAGCGGGATGGATCCTGCTTGCTGTCTTGGCTTCTTTGTTCTTTGGGGCTGGCGGGGGGGGGGGGGAAATAAAATTTTCTTTCTTTATTTCCTCCCTAAAAACTAGGTGCGCCCTATGGTCTGGTGTGCCCTGTGGAGCGAAAAATATGGTACTTTAACAGATTGGAGAATTGGGCCCAAACTAACAAAATAAATTTCAGTAGGAACAAATGTAAGGTTCTACACTTGAGCAGGAAGAAGCAGCTGCACAGATCCAAAATGGGGAATACCTGGCTTCCCAATAATATATGTGCAAAGGATCTGGGGGGGTCTTAGTATGCCATAAGCTTAAAAAAAAGCTAATGCTATTCTAGACTACATCAACGGAAATATAACGTCCCTGGTCTTTTCTGCCTAGGTCAGACGACACCCGAAGTATTGTGGCCAGTTCAGTTTTTGAAGAATATTGACAAGCTAGAACATCTGCAGAGGAGGGTGACCAAGATGATAAAGGGTCTGGAAACCAAGCCGTATGAGGAATGGTTGAGGGAGCTGAGTATGTTTAGCATGGAAAAGAGGAGAATGAGAGGAGCTATGATGTCTAAAGGGCTGTCACCTAGAAGATGGAGCAAGCTTCTTTTCTCCTGCTCTGGAGGGTACTACCTAGATGGCTTCAAGTTACAAGAAAAGAGATAGTGACTAAACTTCAGGAAGAGCTTTCTGACAGTAAGAGCTGTTCAGCAGTGGAACAGGCTGCCACAAGAGGTTGTGGACTCTCTTTCCCTGAAGGTTTGTATGCAGAGGTTTGAGGGCCATCTGCCATGGATGCTTTAGTTGAGATTCCTGCACTCGACGAGATGGCCATTGGGGTCCCTTCCAACTCTACAGTTCTATGATTCTATGAAGCTCTGAAGGGCCACAGGTTCCCTATCACTGTTTCATCCAGCTGTGGAATTCAGAGGCTGACAGGATGGTTTGGCTTTGCTCAACAACCAGTTTCCTGCGATGCTGACGAGCTCACCTCCCGCAGGAGTAAAAGCCAAAACCAAGCAGGCAGTCCCTGGTGAGTTCTCATCTAGCAGCAAAAAGCACTCTTTCCTGTGATCTTGCTGCTGTCTGGTTTGGGCTCCGTTTGCTGCTGGAGGAAGGAGAGCTTCCCCCGCGTCAGCAGGTGGCTGTGTCATGTGCTACGGACCCAATCAGCCATGGTCAGCAGTTCAGTGGAAGGCAAACACTGCCTTAGACCCTTGAGAGCACTTGATTAACTTCACATTCTTCCCTGGAACTGAACCAGAGCTGCCATTCATTGTAACAAACCACCTCTGCAAGTCTTTTCCCGGTCCAATAGAATCAACAGATTGGGAGGAAGGAGGGAATCAGAATGAAGAGTGCAGGATCTGGGTCTAGGAAGGAAACTCAGGATGGGATATATAGATATTTCCAGTCAATCTTTCTTTCCCTTTTTTTCTTTTTGCAGGGGGTGGGTGGAGAATCTGATTTTCCAGCCCGTACGTGGGATATTATGCTTCGCAGGTTATACCTGTAAAAGCACAATGCATGACTTTATCAGCACACTGCTGCGTCCACAGTTTCTAACTCCTGTGCAGATCCGAGATGCATATTATCGTGGAGAATGCAAAAGGCGCAGGCTTTTCTTTTTGCATTCACTCCTGTGAAAATCAGGCGCCGGGAATCCCTGCTCTCCCCACACGCCACTTCCCCTCAGTGAATGCAGCTGCCCCAGTTAAACATACAACAAATATGTACAGGCTGGATGGTGAAGAGAACATCTGTGCTTGCTGTGCCACACAGTCTCCGTGCTGTAACTTTAAAAGCCGCGCACCGTTTGTGCCTGTCTTCTTCCTCTGACCCAGTCAGTCCTGACTCCCTCCTTGTGTTTTGGCAGAACCAGCCAGAGTCGTCCCAAGGTTAGTCCTCCTCCTGCTCCAGCTGCTGCTGCTGGAGACTGCTGCTCAATTTCAGGAAGACAAGAGGGGTTGCGATTCCCAGATATGGAGGAGGGATTTTGCACATATTCATGGGATTCAAAACTGGGACTAGGACCCAGGAGTCCTAGCTATCCCCTACCATCTTAATCATTAAAGGTAAAGGGTAAAGGGACCCCTGACCATTAAGTCCAGTCGTGGCCGACTCTGGGGTTGCGGCGCTCATCTCGCTTTATTGGCCGAGGGAGCCGGCGTACAGCTTCCGGGTCATGTGGCCAGCATGACTAAGCCGCTTCTGGGGAACCAGAGCAACGCACGGAAACGCTGTTTATCTTCCCGCCGGTGCGGTACCTATTTATCTACTTGCACTTTGACACGCTTTCAAACTGCTAGGTTGGCAGGAGCAGGGGCCGAGCAACGGGAGCTCACCCTGTCGCGGGGATTTGAACCACCGACCTTCTGATCGGCAAGTCCTAGGCTCTGTGGTTTAACCCACAGCGCTACCCGTGTCCTATCTTGACCATTAAGCCCTGCTCATTCCAATTTGAATAGTGGAGCCAAACCGACCCAGAGAGAGGAAGCGTTGTACAGTGGTACCTCGGGTTACATACGCTTCAGGTTACATACGCTTCAGGTTTCAGACTCCGCTAACCCAGAAATAGTACCTCGGGTTAAGAACTTTGCTTCAGGATGAGAACAGAAATCGTGCTCCGGCGGCGCGGCGGCAGCGGGAGGCCCCATTAGCTATAGTGGTGCTTCAGGTTAAGAACAGTTTCAGGTTTAGAATGGACCTCCGGAACGAATTAAGTACTTAACCCAAGGTACCACTGTAGTCTCCGTTCTCACCAGCCCTCTCGACAATTAATTTATTTATTTCACTGATGTTCCACGTTGGTCTCTATTTAATCCTCACAACAACCATTGAGGTAGGATAGGGTGAGAGGCAGTGACCAGTCCAAGACTACCCAGCGAGCTTCATGACCAAGCAGGGATTTGAATTCCAATTTCCCAGGTCCTAGTCCAACACTCTAACCACTACACTACTCTGTCTTCTTCCTTTATGTCGGACAGTTTATTTTTTCCTGACATCAGCAGTTCACACATCAATATCCTGGCAACCACTGAATAGGCAGTTGCCGGGAGGTGGGAGCATATTGGAGGAAATGGCTGCTGCGTGAGCTTGGGGAGCACGGGCTAAAATGAATCTATTTCGGGAGGCAACTGTGCACACTTTCCCTTTTATGAATTTTGTTCTGTTCCTTGCAGAAATCAATGGAGCCAAGGAAATGAACTGGGAGCCGGGGAGAGTGATTTGCTCTAATGGCTCTCTTGTGAACGTGTTTGAGAATCCCAGGGTGGGCCGTCGTGGGGATTGTAGTCTGATCAGGCTGTGGGTATCACTGCCTTATGAAAATGCCCGTTGGCCCCATGGAGCCTGAAATATACTCGGAGTCGAGAGTGGATTTCATGCTCTTTATTCAGCTCATAGTGGTGAGGAGGAATGAAAGTTCCCCCAGAATGTCTGCTTTATATACCGTACATTATTTACAAATTGGGCCCCACCTGATTGGCTAATTCCGGAATTCTCCTGTGGGCCAATCAGGTTGCGGATTCACTTCCACCTGGAGCTGGATTGGGTGGCTCCTGTGGACCAATCAGACTGCTGCATTCTGAATCCTGTTGTTCTAGGACCAATCAGACTGCTGCATTCTGAAGCCTATTGTTCTAGGACCAATCAGACTGCTGCATTCTGAAGCCTATTGTTCTAGGACCAATCAGACTGCTGCATTCTGAAGCCTATTGTTCTAGGACCAATCAGACTGCTGCATTCTGGATCCTATTGTTCTAGGACCAATCAGACTGCTGCATTCTGAATTCTATTGTTCTAGGACCAATCAGACTGCTGCATTTTGGATCCTATTGTTCTAGGACCAATCAGACTGCTACATTTTGGATCCTATTCAACTCAGTACATAACAGAGCCTCTCTCCTCCCTTCCTCAGATCTCTTAAATCCCTGCCTCTCACCGGCGCTTCTTCAGATCACATGGAAAACTCCAGCTGCTTCCTTTACACGCCCCTGTTCTCTCTTGGTGCTGTGTGAGTCTGCGTATACAAATCATTCATTTAAAGCACACAGGGTCCTGAACCCTTGGCCTACCTGGTAGCAAGTCGGATAGTCAAGTCCCCAGTCCAGGGTCAATCCACACGTCCAAAGTCCAAACCAAAGCACAAGTCCTGCAGATATCCTGGAGCATCCAAGTTAAGGCCCATCAACATGGGCAGTTGAGCAGAAACAGCACCTCAGCCCTGCTCCCCTTTTGTTTTTCATATGCTGATGGCAGCACCTGCCAAAAGCAGACCCCTGCATTGCAATGAGAACCAATCACAGAAATATAGACACAATACATAGGCTAATAATTGTAAGAACATATATAACAGAATAATGATATCATTCAGAAAGTAGAAATAGAGTCTATTAGAGTTCATATATACAATGTAACTTTTATATGCCTGTTGTCTTTGTCCATGGAGTTTTCTTGGCAGGGATACTGGAGTGGCTTGCCGGTTCCTCCTCCAGGTGGATCACGTTTGGTCAAAACTCTCCACTATGACCTGTCCATCTTGGGTGGCTCTGCACAGCATAGCTCATAGCTTCTCTGAGTTATTTAAGCCCCTTCGCCACAGCAAGGCAGTGATCCATGAAGGGGATCACTTGAAGGGGATCCATGAAGGCGATCACAGCAGTCACGAAATTAAAAGATGCCTGCTTCTTCTATCATAGCTCCTCTTGGGAGGAAAGCAATGACAAACCTAGACAGCATCTTAAAAAGCAGAGACATCACCTTGCCAACAAAGGTCCGTATAGTTAAAGCTATGGTTTTCCCAGTAGTGATGTATGGAGGTGAGAGCTGGACCATAAAAAAGGCTGATCGTCGAAGAATTGATGCTTTTGAATTATGGTGCTGGAAGAGACTCTTGAGAGTCCCACGGTCTGCAAGAAGATCAAACCTATCCATTCTTAAGGAAATCAGCCCTGAGTGCTCACTGGAAGGACAGATCCTGAAGTTGAGGCTCCAATACTTTGGCCACCTCATGAGAAGAGAAGACTCCCTGGAAAAGACCCTGATGTTGGGAAAGATGGAAGGCCCAAGGAGAAGGGGATGACAGAGGACGAGATGGTTGGACAGTGTTCTCGAAGCTACCAGCATGAGTTTGACCAAACTGCAGGAGGCAGTGGAAGACAGGAGTGCCTGGCGTGCTCTGGTCCATGGGGTCACGAAGAGACGGACATGACTAAACGACTAAACAACAACAACAGTACAATGTAACGGACTAGTGGCGCAGAACGTCAAGCCATGTGTTGAAGATAGGCACCAAAGGCCAGTCTCACAATGGCGATTCAAAGGTTTCAACAGAAGAAGTCTCAAAAGTGGCAGCATCTGGGCTTGACCTGTTCTGAGCCTCTTCCAGCTGAGGAATCACCCATCTCCTTCCAGAGCTAGTGAGCCCCACCTGGCCAGCAAGGGGGCTGGGCTGTGGGCCCTTGCCTGCCTCAGCCTCCTGGAGCAACCCAACCGCTGCTTCCGATGCCACAGAACTCGCCATGTTCAAGGGCGTCTTGCCCATAGAGGCAAGTGATGTGGGGTGCCAGGGTGCCAGGTTCTGGAGGGCACCAGGGAAGAGGCGGAGGCTGGGCACGGTGCGGCGCCACCTGGCATCGGCTCACTGCCCTCTCCCGCTTCCGCCATGCCACGCCGAAGCAGCGCCATGCCCGGAGCCTCCATTTGCTGTAGCCACCGTGGCACGTGTCATAGCTGTCAACTTACAGATTTGAAAATAAGGGACCAGCCGCCTCCAAAATAAGGGATCAGCAGCCAAAATAAGGGATTTTAGCCAAACAGCTCCTTTCCTTCCCCCCATAACAGTCAATCGAAAGAGCCTCTGAAACAAATCCAACCCCCCCCCCATGAAATCGCCTCCCGCCATTGTACTCAACCAGCTCCTTTCCTTTTCCCTCACCATGTGCCCCCGCTCCACACAGACCTTTTCCCCAGCAAGGGCGAGTGGGCCGTCAATGACGTATCCATCCGATTCCGAGCACAGGTATGTTCAACTTCTGAGCCCCTCCGAGCCAAAGGTAGAAAGCCCAGCCAGCAGCCAAACGAAGCCTCAAGCGGTGGTTCCCACAGTGCAGCAACCCGGCAAAGGGGATGCAGCAAGGAAAACCACCGTCACCTCTCCGCTGGGAAGCGCTGAGCAAAGGCGAGTCCCCAGGCAACGCGGTGATTTGATCAACACAAGGCATGCAAGCTCCACCCCCCAGTCGTTCTTAGACTCCTTATTGGGTGAGCAACAGTTGGAGCCTCCCTCCTCCCTGGTTGGCACGGAGGGAGGGAGAGGAGCTGCTTCCTTTGAAACCCGGGAAATTTAAGGGACATCATCAATAAGGGACAGCAGCGGGACACGGCACTGGGATAAGGGACTTTCCTGCCAAATAAGGGACGGTTGACAGCTATGGCACGAGTACCAGGGAAGAGGCATCAGCTCCCGGCATCAGCTCGCCGCCCATGGCCGCCTTGCTGAAGCAGCGCCGCGTCTGGAACCTCTGCCTCTTCCCCGCCGGAGGAGCCACCCTCCAGTCACTGCCCGCCTCCTTCAGCCCTGCAAAGCTGCTGGCAGTGCCGCAAAAAGGTCGGCAACTCTGGTTAACGGGGTGTGTGTGTGTGTGTCCACCGGAGGGATCTTTGTACCACGGCGCCGGATATACGTTTCCGAGCACAATTCAAAGTGTTGGTGCTGACCTTTATAGCCCTAAACGGCCTCGGTCCTGTATACCTGAAGGAGCGTCTCCACCCCCATCGTTCAGCCTGGACACTGAGATTCAGCGCCGAGGGCCTTCTGGCAGTTCCCTCATTGCGAGAAGTGAGGTTACAGGGAACCAGCCAGAGGGCTTCTCGGTAGTGGCACCCGCCCTCCCTTCAGATGTGAAGGAAATAAGTAGCTATCTTATCTTTAAAAGTCATCTGAAGGCAACCCTGTTTAGGGAAGTTTTTAATATTTAATGCTGTATTGTTTTTAACACTTGATTGGAAGGCGCCCGGAGTGGCTGGGGAAACTCAGCCAGATGGGCGGCGTATAAATAATAAATTATTGATTATTGATTATTAATTTTATTATTATTATTTACTTAAGACAGCCTGGCTATGTTCATGGGGACAGGGGCCCCTTTGGTGATGGGGCCTGCTTCCCGTGCACTGACCCCCATCTCCCCATCATCCTCCGTCACCCTCTGAGTCCTTTCTACACCAATTTTTCCTTCCCCATCCCCAGCTCCCCCCCACCCCTGGGGTGTCCCAGTCCTGGCTACTTCCCTTGTTGGGATCCTCTTCCTCGTCTTCAGTCCTGCCAGTTGACACACAGCTTCCTCCAATCCTGGGAACTGTAGTTTATCCCCCACATAACTACAATTCCCAGCACCCTTAAAATGCTACACATCCTGGTATAAAAGTAAAGGGACCCCTGAACATTAGGTCCAGTCGTGGACGACTCTGGGGTTGCGGCGCTCATCTTGCTTTATTGGCTGAGGGAGCCGGCGAATAGCTTCCGGGTCATGTGGCCAGCATGACTAAGCCACTTCTGGCGAACCAGAGCAGCGCATGGAAATGCCGTTTACCTTCCCGCTGGAGCGGTACCTATTTATCTACTTGCACTTTGACTTGCTTTTGAACTGCTAGGTTGGCAGAAGCAGGGACCGAACAACGGGAGCTCACCCCGTTGCGGGGATTCGAACTGCCGACCTTCTGATCGGCAAGTCCTAGGCTCTGTGGTTTAACCCACAGCGCCACCTGCGTCCTGTAGCTAACTTAGTCAATCACTTATTGTGGAATGATGCAAGCAACGCTATGTCTGAGATGAGGACCTGCCTCTACACTTTCAAGTAGTTGCGTTCACACCACCCTTCACAGAATCATAGAATTGCAGATTTGGAAAGGACTCAAGGGACACCTGGTCCAACCCCCTGCAATGCAGGAATCTCAGCTGAAGCATCCAATTCCAGCCTCTGCTTAAAAACCTCCAAGGAAGGAGAGAGGAAGCACCATGAGAGTCAACAGGTAACTCCAATAAACCTTCACTAATATAAAACTAATGATTTATCTTCTCCTTCACGTTACATGAGCCTTTGGATGTCCTGAAGTAAACTGCTTTCATGAGAAATATTTTGGCATATACCATGGAACCTCATGATGCGAATGGGATCCGTTCCGGAGCCCTGTTCGCATCCTGAACAGAAGGTAAGACGTGTCTGCGCGTGCGCGGGTCGTGTTTCGCCGCTTGCGTGCATGCGCATGATGTCATTTTGACCGACTGTACATGCGTGAGCGGCGAAACCCAGAAGTAACACACTCCGTTACTTCCGGGTTGCCACGGAGCGCAACCCGAAAATACTTATCCTGAAGCGTATTAATCCCGAGGTATGACTGTATTGTGGGAGGTGGGTGGTGCTGTGGATTAAACGACAGAGCCTAGGACTTGCCGATCAGAAGGTCGGCGGTTCGAATCCCTGTGATGGGGTGAGCTCCCGTTGCTCGGTCCCAGCTCCTGCCAACCTAGCAGTTTGAAAGCACGTCAAAGTGCAAGTAGATAAATAGGTACCGCTCCGGCGGGAAGGTAAACGCCGTTTCCATGTGCTGCTCTGGTTCGCTAGAAGCGGCTTAGTCATGCTGGCCACATGACCCGGAAGCTGTACGCTGGCTCCTTCAGCCAATAAAGCAAGATGAGTGCCGCAACCCCAGAGTTGGTCACGACTGGACCTAATGGTCAGGGGTCTCTTTACCTTTACCTATGACTGTATTGTGATTTGCATGTAAATGGTTTCTTTTGCTACATTTACCGGCTGAAGAGTAATGAGGCATTCTTTATTCTTATGACACAAGTTGAAACCAAAGGGTTAGTTGGTTGAGGGGGGGGGGAGGAGATATAGTTTTGTTTCAATTGTTTTTATTTGTTATATTGGTTCTGTGGACATTTGTTTACTGAGTGAGGGAAGCATAGTGGTGTGATGCAATTGTCTCAACTTGCTTTAATGAGCAGATAACTTCCCCTACTTATGCATTTACTTATTCTTGAAAACCCAGTGAATTTTTCTTAAAACAGCAAAGCAACAACAGATAATTCCAGTGGATCCTTGGCTTGCAGCGACGACTCCTGCATGACTCGCCAGCTATGCTAAACTTGGGAAACTTTGTGAACTATCTCAGTACATTAGCTTAATTGATCTAGCAGTATAAACTATGTTCCTGTGGGTTAATTACCACTCCCTTCACAAACATCTAAGGGAGGATGGATACGAGGCTTGCATAATTTTCATGTTTGCAGCACCTTAAAGAAAAATATCATTGTTGCACAACTGACATCTCCATGAACTTCTGTTGGTGGTCCTTCATGCTACGTGGACAATCACCCAGGAACCAGAAAGCAACATACATTCTATGTGTAAAAGTGGCATATTCCATAACCTGAAGAATTTTTTAATTTAATTTTTAATTTATTTAACATAATTGTTGCAAAATATTGCAAATACATGCATGCATGCATACATACATATTTCAAATAAGCACATATATATGAAAAAAGGAACAAAAGAGAAGAAAAGAAAAAAAGAAGAAAAAATAAAGAGAAAAGAAGAAGAAGAAAAGCTGGAAGAATTTCTTCCAAGTTTATTCTACAAATATCTCAATATGAAAATAATAATAAAATTTCATTGATTGACTTCCATCACTTACAATCTTGCTTAAAATGTATATAGGAAGTCCAGTGTATCTGTTATTCTGTATTTTTCCCATACAATCTCACACAAATATTCTAATCAATGGAAATCTCTAAATGATTATTTATGTAGACAAGGATTAAATGTAAGGTATTGGTTGTGTTTAGAACAGATTTATGAAAGATTTAGAAAACTCATAACCTGAAGAATTGGTTATTGCATCTGGAGAACATTGTGCCAGTGGCGTAGCGTGGGGGGTGCAGGGGGGGCCGGCCGCACCGGGCGCAACATCTGGGGTTAGGGCAAATCCACAGGATAGGGGGCGCAAATCCATGGGTTAGGGGGCGCAAATCCATGGGTTAGGGGGCGCAAATTACTTGCCTTGCCCCGGGTGCTGACAACCCACGCTACGCCACTGCATTGTGCAGACTGGGCATGCTTAATCCGCACTCTTTGGTGATTTTTAAACAAAATACCATGACATTACAGATTCCTGGGTACTTGGATAATAAGGGAGGACGTGGGAAATGTTAGAACAGAGGGTTGTGTAGGCAATGAAAGCCCATCAACTCTCACTATTAACTCCATTATAATGTTCTCAGTGCTGTCCTTAGACACTTTGAAACCCAACACAATCAGTGGCTGGAATGAGCTAGTTCAGTTTAATGAAATTCGCTGAATTTGTTCAAAAATCTCTGAACTACACCAGAAAGTAGTTCCCATCATTGCTGGGAGAACGTCTAGTTCATCTTGCAAGTTCATCCTCCTACATGTTTTCCTTTTTTTCTTCATTAGACTCTTTGGGGATTTCAGCTTGAAGTTCATAATCGTTAGGAAAAATAAGCAAACCAATTCTCATTCCACAATGTGTTTTGCTCTCTATGTTTCCTTAGTCTTCTTAAGTACCGTATTTTTCGCTTTATAAGACGCACCAGACCACAAGACTCACCTAGTTTTTGGAGGAGGAAAACAAGAAAAAAAATATTCTGAATCTCAGAAGCCAGAACAGCAAGAGGGATCGCTGCGCAGTGAAAGCAGCAATCCCTCTTGCTGTTCTGGCTTCTGGGATAGCTGCGCAGCCTCCATTCACTCCATAAGACACACACACATTTCCCCTTACTTTTTAGGAGGGAAAAAATGAGTCTTATAGAGCAAAAAGTACATTTTATACTGCAGCACAGCAGTTTGTAACATTCTGAACGGTGGGGGGGGGGAGAACCATGAGGGTCGTCTGAATGAACTTGAACTGTGAACTGAACATGAGCTGAACTGGTTCGTTCTGCAAAGAGACAAACAAGAACTAGAACTTTGGACTTTTGGAACTTGAACTTCCTTTTAAAAAACGAATCTTTCAAGGTGTGGAAAGAATTAAGTCAAGAAGATGTTCCTTCTCTGTGCAATTTTCAAAGTTTTTCTCTCTCTCTTCCTCCCTCCCTCTCTCCCTTTCCCTCCCTCCCTCTCCAAAATAGTTGTCCACTAAAATTCACTTGCTCTTCTTGCTTCCCATAATTTCTTTTTTTGAGGGTGGGGGAATATCCCAGTTTATTATCTAAAGCCAGTTTGCCTAAGCAGGGGTGCCTAGGAGCCTTAGTGCAGTGCAGGAAACGATGAAAGCAGACAAGCTGCAAGAAACTGCAGTTGCTGGGTCCTCCTGCAGCATCGTAAACTTGGCTAAAATTATGTGAGTGTGGCAGACAGTGACAACACAGAGATGGATGGCGGAGGGCCAGAACAGATCGTCGCTGGCAGGTTGCAAAGCAGAATCACGAACCTCTGTTGCTGTTGACTCCCCCCCCCCCCCAAAGCATGTGGACCCTGATTTCTAGGGGCTAACTGTTTTGGGGCTGATCAGCAGTTACTGTAAAACAGGACTGTTAAATGGAAGGCAAGTGATAGGAGCTGTTTGGTCCTGAACGGCTGATTGAAACTGTCAGCGCCAAACAGCTGATCAGAGCAGGCATTGCGAAACCAGAGCACTCAGTGCTAAAGAGGTGCTCGGAGCAGTCACCTCTGTCATCTTCAGACTACAGATGATCGGCTGAATGGAAGAAAGCCCTGGGCGCGTCAAAAGCCTGATGAACTGTCAGGTTGTCACACCTCCCAAATGTTTTGATTGGCTGAAACGTGGCTGCATAATTGAGGAAGTGTAAAGTGATCATAGCTGAAATGGGTACTTCAGACCCCAACAAATCCTAATTTCTAACCATCTTTTTTTAAAAATCACACTTAAAATAACTTCACATTTTATCACTTACAAATAATACTATTTTAAAATACCCTATCTTCTACTTCTAACCCTACAGCCTATATCCACTTCCAAAGCTATTCTATGGTTTAAATATTAACATATTTTTTCAAATATTCCTTAAACTTCTTCCAGTCTTCTTCCACCGTCTCTTCTCTCTGGTCTCGGAGTCTCCCGGTCAGTTCGGCAAGTTCCATATAGTCCATCATCTTTGACTTGGTGGCTTTTCTTGGCATAGAATTGGCTCAGAATTTGAAGCTCCTTTAGCAAGCAACGTGCCCCTTCCACCAGCTCTGCAAGTGTTTCCTTGCCGCTGATAATTATTTATTAGATTTTTTACCTGCTGTTCCCCTTAAAGTCCCAAGGCGGTTTACAATACTATGCTAGGTCACAATTCGCCAAATCAATTTAAATTCAGAAGGTTCGGGTAGGTCTACATCAGGTGTGGGTCAAAAGAGGGGCACCTTTAGCATATGAGGAGAGCCGTACAGTGAAGGTTCCCGGTGGGCTTCTGTGGGGAGGGAATTCCATTGCCTGGGATGAGGACGAAACCATTTCCGCAGGGATGCTTAGCAAGTTCGTGCTGGAACAAGGATTCCAACCAGGGCTGGATTTAGGTTTGATGAGGCCCTAAGCTACTGAAGGTAATGGGGCCCTTTATGTGTGCAGCTATCCTTTGTCAACAACAAATTGTCACTGTTTTTTGTTTTGAATATATACTATATGGTAATTTATGGACCTAACAGGTCTCTAACCAGTGATATTTTAGGGAGCAGGCTAGCAGGCGGGGCCCATTACTTACATCGTAGGAGCCTACAGAACACAAAACACTGTTGCTGTATGTAGGTTTTCTTTTATTTGTTTTTTATCTTATATTTGGGAAATGTACATCCAGTTGTTTTTTTCCTTTAATTTTTTTTTTGGGCCCCCCAAGAGAGCGGGGCCCTAAGCTATAGCTTGTTTAGCTTATACGTACTGTATTTTTCGCTCTATAAGACGCACCTGACCATAAGACGCACCCAGTTTTTAGAGGAGGAAAACAAGAAAAGCCAGCAAGAGCTGCAGACATGCTTACTCGGTGCGGCTCTTTAAAGGTAGAACGGCTCTTGCTGGTTGCCCTCTGTCCCTTCTCCCACCTCCCTGAAAAGCCAGAGCAAGCTCCGCAGCTATCTCTGAAGCCAGCACAGCAAGAGGGAGAGCTGTGCAGCGCCTCTTATTGTGCTGCCTTCCCAGCAAAGCAGGATGAGGGACAGAAGGGAGCACACACATTTCCCCTTACCTTTTAGGAGGAAAAAGGTGCTTCTTATGAAGCGAAAAATACGGTAAATCCAGCATGGATTCCAACCCAGATTTCTGAGGCCTAAGTTGACCCACTGTACAATATGTGTGCTGTCATTATGCAAGCTGTGTACACACCACAAGAAGTGTCATGTCACAGCCAGCCAAGGAAGACAATGGCCGATAGTCAATTCTTTATTGACAAAAGCACGTCACAGCAGTTTCTAAGCTGCACTGGACACACATGCACTCGCTTTTCTAGCATATAAATAGCTGGCATTAGTTTTCAAGGTTCGTGCCCAACAGGGCAGTTGAAGCAACAGTGGGGCCATGCCCACCAAACCACAGACTTATGTACCCTTGTCTGACAAGGTGCGTGCATGCAACCTAAGATTTGTCCTGCACTGAAGTCATCTCTGGGCTTCCCTCCTCAAGCTCCTCCCGTGTGCTGGTCCCGAGGGTTAACCGTGAGGCAAGGTCCGAGTTCAGTCCGAGGTCGAGGGTGCAGTATAGAGGCTGTCCATCAAAGCTGAAGCTGGGTCCAAGGCAGGGAGTCGGGTGAGGTCAGGAACTCTGGCAGAAGAGCAGGACAGGGTGCTGGCAGGAACAATGTTGCTCCCGCAACCTGGGACTGGGCTGGCTGGCTTTTATCTGCCCCGAGGCATAGGGCAGCCCCGGTCCACAGGTGACTCGCCTCTCCTGGCCTGGAGGCGAGCACTCCTCCTGCGGGAACTTAGTTCCCTCCGCCTCTCTGCCCTGAGCCTCTGCAGCTCAGGAGAGGCTGGAGGGTTACCGGACCCAGAGGCAACCTCCTCTTCCCCTGACGGGGCTGAGAGTGGAGTACTTGCAGGCAATGGGTCCTCCATCACCTCAGGAGCCAGAGCAGACTCAGCTGGTGCCTGCACCTGAGGATCCAGCACAGGTGAGGACCCTTCAGGCTCAAGCCCCAGGCCCGGCTCAGCTGGTTCTGGAGGCGGGGACTCCTGTGCAGGCTGGAGTTCCTCATGTTCAGCCTCCGATTCCGAATCCCAGGCCATCACATCCTGGTTCTAGGAGACAATGGGGCAGGGGTGTCAGGGCCTGGGCAGAAGAGAATTGTGCTGCTTCTTCCTCCTCTCCCATTATTTCCCAGCTGTTCCCCTCATCTGACTCTGAGCTGTGACCTCCCTCAAACCCCTGCTGTAATTCTGAACTGTCTTCTTCTCTGGAAGGGTCAGCTTCTTCTGACACATCCTGTTCCCCCACCCCTGTCTGTGACTACTTGGACCCTTCCCCCTGCCCTGCCTCCTGCCTCGCAGGTGTCACCAAACCCCATAAATCTCTGGCCCCATCTCCCAGGACAGCCTTCGGCTGCCTACTTCTGTCACACACTTGTCAGAGCCCTGCCAGCCCCTGACAGGTTTTGTTTGATTCTGAGTAGACCTATTCATGGAATCATAGAACTGTAACGTTGGAAGGGAACCTGAGGGTCATTTATAATAATAATAATAATAATAATAATAATAATAATAATAATAATGATAATAATAATAATAAATAAATTTTATTTATACCCTGCCCTCCCCAGCCAAGACCTTGTGGCTGACACCAGGTATAAAAACAATTGATTGAAATACAACTTAAAAACAAGATTAAAATACGACTTTAAAACATTAAAATTCAGCCTCATTTCCGTAGGAACTCAAATCAAAACATTTTTGGGAATGAAAACATCAAGTCTTCACCAAGGCCAACTATCCAGACTGGTCCTACGTGGGCCAGAAAAAAGCCAGGGAAGTCCCCAAATAGGAGTTCCATCACAGAAAGAGAACAGAAAGAGGAAAGAGGGGGAGGGGATCCAGTTGATTTAGTCCAACTCCCTGCAAAGCTGGAATGTTGCCCGAAGCTGTCCCTGGGCAGGCTCGAACCACCAACCTTCTGGTTAACAGCCAGACGCACTGACCCACTGTGCCACGAGGGTTAAAGTGAATGAACATGGCTAACTTAGGCCCATTCATTTCAATGGGTCCAGCCTGAGTAGAACTTAGTTGAATACCACTCTGTACATTTAAAGCACGTCCCCCCACAAAGGAGTCATGAGAACTGTAGTTCAGCCCTCATAGCACCCTTAACAAACTACAACTTACAAGATCCCTTTTTTGGTGTGGTGATTTGAAAGCGATTTAAATATTTGGTGTTTGCAGACCCTCCAAGTGTCCCTAATTTCCAGTGAACATCATTGATTTTGAGAAGCTGTCCCAGTTTATTATTTGATCCCAGAATGTCCCACTTTTCCTTAGGATGTCCCTATTTTCACCGGAGAAATGTTGGAGGGTATGGAGTTATCCGACCCCTGAGCCATCTGAAGGCAATCTTGTATAGTGAAGTTTTGTTAAAAATGTTTTATTATGTTTTTATATATGTTGGAAGCTGCCCAATGTGGCTGGGGCAACCCAGTGAGACGTGTGGGGTATAAATAGTAAAATTATCATTATGGAATGGGGAGCCCCTATTTTTCATCAGAGAAACGTTGGAGGGTATGTGTACGCAGTTGCAGTCTGCCAATCATCTCCGCCTCCCCAGTGTCCGTCATGCAACTCCTATCACTGCTAAAGTGCTGGCTCTGGTGTTTTTGGGTGTTTTGTTTTGTTTTAATTTTGCTTTCAGGAACAAAAGTATAAACACTTCCCACAAATGATGCACTTAATGAACCTCATTTGCCAAGACCTGTCACTGCCAGCTTGTTGATTAGAGAGACTTGAAGAAGAAAAGGGTGGGTTTTCTTTTATGGTCAGCTCCGCCTGGCATTCAGGCTGTAGATTTATAGACCAAAGGCGAGGCATTAAGGAACTGGCAAATGGACTCCCTGGAAGTGGCGTCTTGCAGCCTCCGCTCTTCCCATCCTGTTTGGCCTCTTTCATTCTGGGAACAAGACAAGGTGGGAACGAGCCAAGAACAGCTCTGCAAAAGAGACAAGGCGAAGCGAAGGCCCTTTGACAAAGTGAGGTCCAAGCTCTCCTGTTCTGCTCTTATAGACAATGGGAAAAGAACAAAGATGGGTTAGGCTGGAACCCGCCTAGCAGCGGGGAGAACAAGGTGACTTCTGGCACCCCGATTCTAAGCATATTTATTTATTTTGTAAGCGCCATTGTGTTTTTGTTTGAGGTTCTCTTACGCCAGGGTCTGTTCATCTCAGGAGATGGGGTTCCAATACTCTGGGTGCAAGATGCACATCCATGTTGTCAGTGCCAGTTTCGGGAAGCCCTGGGTGAAGCATCCTTTGTGGGTCCCCTTAGTCTGAAAGAAGTGAGACATGCAAAATGAGAATTGTGCCACCCTTTGAACCAGGGGTAAATTGATGTTTGCTGGTTTGTACATATAAATGAGCTGTACATGCATAGATATGCATGGCTTGTTAGCAATGCCGGATTTACGTATAAGATAAACAAGCTATAGCTCAGGGTCCCACTCTCTTGGGGGCCCACCAAAAATGTAAAGGGGAAAAAACTGGATGTATAAGATAAATAAAAATAAAACCTACTTACAGCAACAGTGTTTTGTGTTGTGTAGGCTCCTATGATGTAAGTAATGGGCCCCGTCTGCTCGCCTGCTCCCTAAAATACCACTGGTTTGCTCATTTCTATATATAGGGTGCCTACATTCTGCATGGCAACATGTGCAAATGGCTGTAGATACCTATTAGGTCCATAAATTACCGTAAAGCATATATTCAACACCAAAAACAGCAACATTTTGTTGTTGACAAATGACAGCCGGACATATAAAGGGTCCCATTAGCTTCAATAGCTTAGGGCCTCATCAAACCTAAATCCAGCTCTGCTTGTTAGCAAAGGGGAGCCAGTCCCTTTGCCCCAGGGGTAGGCAACCTAAGGCCCATAGGCCGGATGCGGCCCAATCGCCTTCTCAATCCGGCCTGCGGATGGTCTGGGAATCAATGTGTTTTTACATGTGTAGAATGTGTGCTTTTATTTAAAATGCATCTCTGGGTTATTTGTGGGGCACAGGAATTCGTTCATTATTTTTTTCCAAAATATAGTCCAGCACACCACATGGTCTGAGCAGTGGCGGAGCTTCATGCTCCAGCACCGGGGGGGGGGGGGGGGGGGGGGGAGGTGGAGAGCAGGTGGGGGTGGGGCTGGCGCATGTCCTGGGGGCTTGGTGCGCCACCCGCAGGGGTGTGGTGGGTGTCCTGGGGGTGTGTGGCGCCTAGCGCTGGTGGGGGGGGGCAGCCGTGATGGCACCCTACTGGGATCGCGCTGTTGGGGGTGGTATGCTCCCCTGGCACTCCTCTTCCTCCGCCACTGGGTCTGAGGGACAGTGGACCGGCCCACGGCTGAAAAAGGTTGCTGACCCCTGTTTGAACTCTACCTGTATGCAATGGAGAATTGCAGGATTACTCTTCTCTACCCTCCAACATTCCTCCGATGACAATAGGGACATCCTATTCCATCATCGTTTTTCTATTTATACCCCACCTATCTGACTGGGTTGCCCCAGCCACTCTGGGCAGCTTCCAACATACGTATATAAAAACATTAAAAAACATTCAACGTTAAAAAAACCTCCCTGTACAGGGCTGCCTTCAGAGGTCTTCTAAAGGTTGTATAGTTAACTTATCTCCTTGGCTCGTTGGTTGCATAACTCTATACCCTCCAACATTTCTCCGATGAAAACAGGGACGTCCTAAGGGAAAGTGGGACATTCCGGGATCAAATCAGAAACTAAGTCACTAAGGAAGACCATCCAAAAGCAGGTTTGTACCACCATCTCTGCCAATGTAGCCTGAGTTTTGCAAGTTACCTGGCAAGCCTTGAGGGTCTCCAGTGTTATGCTTTTGCTTTGGAATTTAGCACGCTCTGTCTGCTCGTCCATGCTCAGACGTATACTTTTGTAACTAAACATTGCATTGCAAAAGGAACTGTAAGTCTCTGGCATTCTGTCCTCATGCGGAAACTGACGCTGTGAAATACTGCTCCAAGAACTCTCTACTGCAGGCCTGGGAAGTGTGAAGTGTGAAATAATTTAAGACCTGGCTCTACTCAAACATTCCTGGGGAATCCTGCCATTGAGATCAGACCTTTGGATGGCCACATTGCCTTTTAGTCTCTCTCTCTCTCTCTATCTGTGTGTGTGTTGCATTTTCCCTCTAATCTTCAGTTTTATTTTCCAGGTTGTTCTAGGAGTGTTGCAACTGCAAGTACCTTACTGGTGTATTTACAGGATTTTTAAGTAAGACATACTGGAGAGCTTTCATCTCTGTGCTTGGATTTTATTGGGACCGTAGTCTTAATTGTGTTTTTATTGCGAACCACTCTGGAATCAATTTTTGATGAAGAGCAGTGTGTACACATCTTTGATAGAAAAATAAACAGATGAACAACTACAATGTACTGCCAATTTCCTGTATGTTGTCCCATTTTCCTTCCCCTTTCTAAAACATGTATGTTTTTCAGTGGATCTAATACAACCTAGTGTGAAATGTTTCAAATATCAGTCAGAATAGTGGTGGTGGTGATGATGATGAAAGCCAGTGTGGTGTAGTAGCTAGAGAGCTGGACTAGGATTTGGGAGACCTGAGTTCAAGTCCCGGCTCAGCACTGAAGCACATTGGGTGACCCTTGCACCAGTTGCTCCCCATCAGCCGAACCTACCGCGCAGTGTTGCTATGTGGATAGTGATGGGGAGAACCATGAAAGTCACCTTGAGCTCTTTGGAGGGAAGGTGGGCTACAAACAGTGGCGTAGCGTGGGGGGTGCAGGGGGGGCCGGCCGCACCGGGCGCAACATCTGGGGGTTAGGGGGCGCAAATCCACGGGTTAGGGGGCACAAATTACTTGCCTTGCCCCGGGTGCTGACAACCCATGCTACGCCACTGGCTACAAATGCAACAATAAGTAGGTGGGTAGGTAGATAATTGTGATATTATTAGTAGTAGAATAATAGAATCATAGAGTTGGAATAGACCACAAGGGCCATCGAGTCCAACCCCCTGCCAAGCAGGAAACACAATCAGAGCACTCTTGACATATGGTTGTCAGGCCTCTGCTTAAAGACCTCCAAAGAAGGAGACTCCACCACACTCCTTGGCAGCAAATTCCACTGTCGAACAGCTCTTACTGTCAGGAAGTTCTTCCTAATGTTTAGGTGGAATCTTCTTTCTTGTAGTTTGGATCCATTGCTCCGTGTCCGCTTCTCTGGAGCAGCAGAAAACAACCTTTCTCCTTCCTCTATATGACATCCTTTTATATATTTGAACATGGCTATCATATCACCCCTTAACCTCCTCTTCTCCAGGCTAAACATGCCCAGCTCCCTTAGCCTTAGTAATAGTAGCAGACTCTGGCAGATTGAGCAGACGAGACCCATACAAGATCACTGCTGCTGCTGCTGCTCTGCTGAGTGTTTGGTGGGCCGCTCCCTTTTCTGCCAACTCCATCTGGCCTAGGGGGCGGAGCCTGCACTCACCGCCACAGCATAAGAGGCCGGAGAGAGGCCTCCGGGACATCACTGCTGCTGCTGCTGCTCTGCTGAGTGTTTGGTGGGCCGCTCCCTTTTCTGCCAACTCCATCTGGCCTAGGGGGCGGAGCCTGCACTCACCGCCACAGCATAAGAGGCCGGAGAGAGGCCTCCGGGACATCACTGCTGTTGCTGCTGCTCTGCTGAGTGTCTGGTGGGCCGCTCCCTTTTCTGCCAACTCCATCTGGCCTAGGGGGCGGAGCCTGCACTCATCGCCACAGCATAAGAGGCCGGAGAGAGGCCTCCGGGACATCACTGCTGCTGCTGCTGCTCTGCTGAGTGTTTGGTGGGCCGCTCCCTTTTCTGCCAACTCCATCTGGCCTAGGGGGCGGAGCCTGCACTCACCGCCACAGCATAAGAGGCCGGAGAGAGGCCTCCGGGACATCACTGCTGTTGCTGCTGCTCTGCTGAGTGTCTGGTGGGCCGCTCCCTTTTCTGCCAACTCCATCTGGCCTAGGGGGCGGAGCCTGCACTCATCGCCACAGCTTGAGGGCCTCCATCAAGGCCTCTGAGACACTGCTGCTGTTGCTGCCTGCTTGAGTGTTGGGAGGACCGCTCCCTCTCCTGCCAATTCCATCTGGCCTAGGGGGCGGGGCCTGCACTCACCACTACAGTTTAGAGGCCTGAGCAGCTACCTGCAGCAAGTGACAAAATGGTTTTAAATGCTTTAACTGCTTTTAATTTGCTACACCTTAAATGGTGGTGGTTGTTTTTTATAATGTTTTATAATTTTATAATTTTATTTCTGTTTGCGGTTGGTTAAGTATTTAGTTAGGGTGGGGAACAGTTTAATTTTAGCACTATTGTTTTTTGCTGTGCTTCTATTTTTATTATTCTGTTAAGTTATTATATAGTTTGTATTTTGCCTTTTAAGGGGAAGGGTCAGGGCTGCCTGGGAGTGGGCCTCAGCCAATAGAATGGCTGGGGCAGGTTCCACAGGAGGGAATGTATTGGGACACCCGATCTCAGTGATCACGGGCCGGAGGAGGAGTTACGCTAAGACCAGACCATGTCATTACCGAGGAGGCAGGTTTAGTCGTTGGTTGAGGACTATCCCTGCCTCCAGGTCTGGTCCTGACCGGAAGGATACTGGAATCAGCAAGGGAAACCCACATGACCTGAAAGTGTTGCTGTGCAATGCCAGGTCAATGATGAATAAAACCACTGCCATCCACGACCTGATTGTGGATGGAGGATTTGACCTGGCATGTGTGACAGAGACCTGGTTGGATGAGGCAGATGGGCCTGCCCTTGCCGCTGCTTGCCCACCAGGTTTCTCTTACGCACAGCAACCCAGGTCATGTGGGCGGGGAGGGGGGGTTGCAGTGATTTTTAGGAAGTCATTAGTCTGCACCAGGCGTCCTATTGGGAAGACCCAATTTTCTGAGTGCATGTTCTGGAAGTTGGGCAATAGGGGCAGTACAGGATTCCTTTTGGTGTACCGACCTCCCCGCTGCACCAAGGATTCCCTGTCCGAGCTGCTTCAGGTCGTGGCGGATATGCTCCTGGAGACACCTAGCTTGGTTGTCCTGGGGGATTTTAACATCCATGCCGACACGACCTTACAAGGGGCCGCTCGGGACTTCGTGGAAAGCATGGCCTCCATGGGGCTGTCCCTGAATAAGTTTGGCCCAACTCATAGCCGCGGACATGCCTTAGACTTGGTGTTTACCTCTACAGATGTTGGTGATCTGACATTATCTAAAAGCGAAACAAAAGAAGTGCCATGGTCAGATCACTTCCTGGTGCAACTGGACTTCTCCGCGACCCTTCCCCTCTGCAGGGAGGTGGGACCGATTCGGATGGTCCGCCCCCGCCACTTAATGGATCCAATTGGTTTCCAGAGAGTGGTAGGGGATGTTTTATCCCAAGTTGATGGCCTTTCAGCTGATTCCCTGGTGGCCCGCTGGAATGCGGAGTTAACCAGGGCTATTGACTGTCTGGCTCCGAAGCGCCCTCTCCGATTGCATGGAGCCCGGACAGCCCCGTGGTTTTCCCCGGAGCTGAGGGTGATGAAACAATCGTTGAGACGGCTAGAGCGCCGGTGGCGGAAAACTCATTCTGAATCAGACCGGACACGGGCTAGAGCTCAACGTCGAGCCTACCAAGTGGCAATGGCAACGGCGAAGAGGGCCTTCTTCGCCGCCTCCATTGCATCTGCAGAAAACAGCAGCAGGAGACTTTTTCAGGTAGTTCGCAATCTATCGGAACCACCTGCACCACCGGGGCCTGGTAGGGACCCCAAGATCTCCTGCAATGCTTTTGCAAAGTTTTTTGCAGATAAAGTCGCTCAGATTCAGAAGGAGGTAGACTCCACCGTGGGAGCAGGGCCAGGGTGGGAGAGTGCTAGAGTTCTGTCTGGTCCTGTTACATGGGATCAATTCCAATCTGTTACCTCCGAGGATGTGGACAGGCTGCTTGGACAAGTGAAACCGACCACCTGTCTCCTGGATCCTTGCCCATCCTGGCTGATAAAAGCGAGCCGGGAAGGGCTGGGCGATGGGCTCTGCGGGGTGGTGAATGCTTCCCTCTATGAGGGAGCCTTCCCAGACCCGCTGAAAGAGGCGGTCATTAAACCGCTTCTTAAAAAAACATCTTTAGACCCAGCCAATTTGGCCAACTATCGCCCAGTCTCAAATTTACCATTCTTGGGCAAGGTGATTGAGCGGGTGGTTGCCAGACAACTCCAAGCACGCCTGGAGGATGCGGACCATTTGGATCCCTTCCAATCGGGATTCAGGCCTCACCATGGGACTGAAACTGCCTTGGTCGCGCTGGTTGATGATCTCCGGCGGGCTAGGGACAAAGGTGAGAGCTGTTTCCTAGTTCTGCTGGATCTCTCAGCGGCCTTTGACACCATCGACCATAACATCCTTCTGGACCGTCTAGAGGGGCTGGGAGCTGGGGGCACTGTTATACGGTGGTTCCGCTCCTTTCTCCTGGGCCGTGTCCAGAAAGTGGTGGTGGGGGATGAGTGTTCAGACCCCTGGGCTCTCACTTGTGGGGTGCCTCAGGGTTCCGTCCTCTCCCCCATGCTTTTTAATATCTATATGAAGCCGCTGGGAGAGATCATCAGGGGGTTTGGGCTGGGTGTTCATCAGTATGCAGATGACACCCAGCTCTACCTCTCCTTTAAATCAGAACCAGTGAAGGCGGTGAAGGTCCTGTGTGAGTGCCTGGAGGCGGTTGGAGGATGGATGGCGGCTAACAGATTGAGGCTGAATCCTGACAAGACAGAAGTACTGTTTTTGGGGGACAGGGGGCGGGCAGGTGTGGGGGATTCCCTGGTCCTGAATGGGGTAACTGTGCCCCTGAAGGACCAGGTGCGCAGCCTGGGAGTCATTTTGGACTCACAGCTGTCCATGGAGGCACAGGTTAATTCTGTGTCCAGGGCAGCTGTCTACCAGCTCCACCTGGTACGCAGGCTAAGACCCTACCTGCCCGCAGACTGTCTTGCCAGAGTGATGCATGCTCTAGTTATCTCCCGCTTGGACTACTGCAACGCGCTCTACGTGGGGCTACCTTTGAAGGTGACCCGGAAACTGCAATTAATCCAGAATGCGGCCGCTAGACTGGTGACTGGGAGTGGCCGCCGGGACCACATAACACCAGTTCTGAGAGATCTGCATTGGCTCCCAGTACGTTTCCGAGCACAATTCAAAGTGTTGGTGCTGACCTTTAAAGCCCTAAACGGCCTCGGTCCAGTATATCTGAAGGAGCGTCTCCACCCCCATCGTTCAGCCCGGACACTGAGATCCAGCGCCGAGGGCCTTCTGGCGGTTCCCTCATTGCGAGAAGTAAGGTTACAGGGAACCAGGCAGAGGGCCTTCTCGGTAGTGGCTCCTGCCCTGTGGAACGCCCTCCCAGCAGATGTCAAAGCAATAAACAACTATTTTACTTTTAGAAGTCATCTGAAGGCAGCCCTCTTTAGGGAAGTTTTTAATGTTTGATGCTGTACTGTTTTTAATATTCAGTTGGAAGCCGCCCAGAGTGGCTGGGGAAACCCAGCCAGATGGGCGGGGTATAAATAATAAATTATTATTATTATTATTATTATTAACGGTCAAGAAGGTGGTTTCTGCACATGCTACAGATTAGTTTCCCAAACTTGGGTCTCCAGCTGTTTTTGTACTACAACTCCAATCATCCCTATCTAGCAGGACCAGTGGTCAGGAACGATAGGAACTGTAGTCCAAAAACAGCTGAAGACCTAAGTTTGGGGAACTTTGCTGCAGATGGAAGAGAGGGGCAGATGGGGCTTGTCAACGTGGGAATGGAGAAGGAAAACGCCGAACCTCCTCTGCATTGCAAGATATCTTCAGGGAGAGAAGAAGCTAAGGAATAAACCCTATACAAATCCAGAGTAGGGTCCCTAAGACGGTTGGATGGAGTCTTGTGTTCCTCCTTCCGGCAACTCCTGCAGCCAAGCTTGGGGCCAAATGTGTTGCTCTGCTCTCCTTTAGACCACATCAGCAAGGCCAAGGGAAGGGGCAGCCCAGGACTTACATACACACTGCCCAGACTTGTTTCCCAGGGAGGTCAGTTTGGTGTTGCTAACGCAATGGTTTGACATCACCTCCTTGGATGTGTACTCCATTGTCTCTCGAGACAGATAGATGCCAACAGGTAGCAGAAACAGTAGCAGTAGCAGTAGTAGTAATAATAATAATAATAATTTTTTATTTATATCCCACCCTCCCCAGCCGAAGCCGAGCTCAGAGCGGCTAACAACAGTAAAATAATACAGAATTCTAAAATCAATTCATTATAAAATCAGTTCAAATCAAATTAATGGCAACCATTGGGCTAGAGTTCTGTGAGGATTACCACAGGCTGTGTCTTGGCCAAAGGCCTGGTGGAACAGCTCTGTCTTGCAGGCCCTGCGGAAAGATGTCAAGTCCCACAAGGCCCTAGTCTCTTGTGACAGAGTGTTCCACCAGATCGGAGCCACAGCAGAAAAAGCCCTGGCTATGGTTGAGGCCAGCCTAACCTCCCTGTAGCCTGGGACCTCCAAGATGTTTTTATTTGAAGACCGTAAGGTCCTCCGTGGGACATACCAGGAGAGGCAGTCCCGTAGGTACGAGGGTCCTAGGCCGTATAGGGCTTTTATAGTAGTGGTGCCATGATACAATGTTGTTCCTCAATATGCAGGTACAGGAAATATTGAATTCAGCCGTTGAATCTGGACTCCATTGGTTTCGGAAATTAAACATACGGGAAGCAGCAGTGAGTTACCCACTGTAGGAACTGGGGAATACCCTGTTCTCCCAAGCCTACAGCTGGGGCACTTCATCATGCAATAGGTGAACTTCTAATGGCTTCTTTCCCTGAGCTTTGAGACTAGCTCTGTGGTTTAAAGCAGCCTAGACGTCTCAAGTCCAGAGCGTCAGTCCAAAATGCCCTCCCTGGTGGTTTCAGTTTCCAAACAGTTTGAGGCAGGACCAGGACCTGGGCAGGAAGTTCAAAGATCCTTTGGCCCTGCAGCATAGCATCTCAGCCCTGCTGGGCAGCAATGCAAGCAAGCTGTCCAGATGTGCTGTCGACATGGGAGAGAGGTTTCCTTAGGGAGGTGCTGGAGGGGCCTGCATAGGCTCACCATGTCCAGCTCATTCAGCAACAGTCTGTTTGCATTAGGGTCAAGGGTGGGGAGGATTGTGGGATAAGTGGTTGGGAGGGGGAGGGGGAGAGGGAGAGGAAGGGAAAGCACAGGAACTGAGATGCACTGGGAAGGCAGGCAAGATTGAGAAGGTAATTTATTTATTTTTTAAAAAACAAATAGTTGTAAAAGGTGGTGGTTTGAATCATGTAGGGATTTAAACCTGGGTTGCCTGAGCTAATCACTGCACAGCACTGCCTGATCCAGTGATCTAATCACTACAGCACACTGCCTGTTTAACCAGGCAGAGGGCCCTCTCAGTGGTGGCTCCCTCCCTGTGGAATGCCCTCCTACCAGTTGTCAAGGAAACAAACAACTATCTGACTTTTAGAAGACATCTGAAGGCAGCCCTGTTTAGGGAAATTTTTAATGTTTGGTGTTTTATCATGCTTTTAATATTCTGTTGGGAGCCGCCCAGAGTGGCTGGGGAAACCCAGCCAGATGTGCGGGGTATAAATAAGTAAGTAAGTAAGTAAATAAATAAATAAATAAATAAATAAATAACAGCTGGAGACCACAGGTTTCCCATCCCAGATGAATTAATCCACTGTAATTATTATTATTATTATTATTATTGTCATCATCATCGTCGTCATCATCATCATCATAATCAAGCCAATTGTTTTATCACATTTTAAATATTCTGGGGAAACCCAGCCAGATGGGCAGGGTATAAATAATAATAATAATAATAACAATAATAATAATAATAATAATTACATGGTTGGGCATTGTGACCAATGTGGCTAGGCCCTGTCTAAAACAGGCAGTTCAGAGGACCTAAGGGTGTGTTTTCACTTCACCAGGCATTAGGTTTTCATAGAATCATAGAGTTGGAGGGTACCCCAAGGGTCATCTAGTCCAACCCCCTGCAATGCAGGAATCTCAGCTAAAGCATCCATGGCAGATGACCATCGAACCTCTGCTTAAAAACCTCCAATGAAGGAGAGTCCACAGCCTCCTGAGGGAGACCGTTCCACTGTCAAACAGCTCCTATTGTCAGAAAGTACTTCCTGATGTTTAGTCCGAAATTGAATCTCCTTGGCTGTAACTTGAAGCCATTGGTTCGAGTCCAGGGCAGGAGAAAACCAGCTTGTTCCCTCTTCCATGTGACAGTCCTTGAGATATTTGAAGATGGCTCTCATATCTCCTCTCACTCTCCTCTTTTCCATTGATTCTCATTAGATTCCTACCAGAGTCTCCTGCACTGCTTCAGAACATCGCCTCAGTTGGGCCAGGGCTGGTCCAATTCATATTGCTGCCTGAGGCGGTGCAGCAAATGACCGAGAAGGGTAGCCAATTCTGCTGAAGACAGAATCGGGATTAATGATGACCTTAACAGATTGGAGAATTGGGCCAAAACTAAGGAAATAAATTTCAATAGGGGCAAATGTCAACTTCTACACTTAAGCAGAAAGAACCAGCTGCACAAATATAAGATGGGGGACACCTGGCTTGCCATAGTATATGGGGAAAGGATCTAAGAGTCCGATGCTGTTCTAGGCTGCGTCAACAGAAATTAAGTGTTCAGATCAAGTAATAGTAACACTCTGTTCTGCCTTGGTCAGTTGACACCTGGAATACTGTGTCCAATTCTGGGCACCATAGTTTAAGAAGGAGGTTGACAAGCTGGAACGTGTGCAGAGGAGGGCAACCAAGATGATCAAGGGTCTGGAAACTCAGCCTGATGAGGAATGGTTGAAGCAGTTGGGTATGTTTAGCCTAGAAAAGAGGAGTCATGATAGCCATCTTCAGATATCTAAAGGGCTTTCACCTGGAAGATGGAGCGAGCTTGTTTTCTGCTCTGCAGGCTAGAAGGACCCAAACCAATGGATCCAAGTTACAAGGAAGGAGATTTCAAGTAAACACCAGGAAGAACTTTCTGACAGTAAGTGCTGTGTGACAGTGGAACGCATCCCCACAAGAGGTGGTGGACTCTCCTTCCTTGGAGGTTTTTAAGCAGAGGTTGGTTGGCTATCTGTCATGCATGCTTTAGTTGAGATACCTGAATTGCATGGGGTTGGAAATTTCCAACTCTACAATTCTTCGATTCTATGACTCTCCTACCACAAGTCCCAGTGCATAGGACCCAAGTCCTACCAGGTTCCTTCAGTAGAAAATCCTGCAAGTAACTTTTCCTCTTTAGTAGTAAAAACTTATCCTCATCCTATATTCCTAGTATTAATGTTTCTATCACTCTGCCTAATGATAGAGCTGGCCTGGAGTGAGGACTTAATCATATCCTTGCCTTTACAAATGCTCCACCTGGCAATTGTTAGCATCAACTTAATGGTTTTCCTTTGGCATCCAATGCCAGAAGATATTGCTTCCCACTCATAGCTGTCAACTTACAGATTTGAAAAAAAAAGGGACCAGCAGCCTTGAAAATAAGGGATCAGCAGCCAAAATAAGGGATTTTCTGGGCACAGGTATGTTCAACTTCTGAGCCCCTCTGAGCCAAAGGCAGAAAGCCCAGCCAGCAGCCAAACGAAGCTTCAAGCAGTGGTTCCCACAGCGCAGCAACCCGGCAAAGGGGATGCAGCAAGGAAAACCACCGTCACCTCTCTGCTGGGAAGCGCTGAGCAAAGGCGAGTCCCCAGGCAACGCGGCCGATTTGATGGGCACAAGGCATGCAAGCTCCACCCCCCAGTCGTTCTTAGACTTCTTATTGGGTGAGCAACACAGCCAAGCAACACAGTTGGAGCCTCCCTCCTCCCTGCCGGCAGGGAGGGAGGGAGAGGAGCTGCTTCCTTTGAAACCCGGGAAATTTAAGGGACATCATCAATAAGGGACAGCAGCGGGACACGGTGCTGGGATAAGGGAGTTTCCCGCCAAATAAGGGACGGTTGACAGCTATGTTCCCGCTTGACTCCTGCTAAGGCCAACACTGTGGGTGTGGGATGGAAATAGCAAGAGCCAGACCAGAAGGAAGCTGTCAGGGAGTGAGGGGGAGACTGAGAAGTGAGGTTGGGGGTGAAGTGAAGAGGAAGAAGAGCTTTCAGGGCCAACTGAACTGACAGCCTGTCAGGGCAATCAGAGTCATCAACATATGTGAAGATTATCTGGGCATCCCTAGAGAACTTGGAACCATTATCCCTTGGATAGACATTGTTTTTTATTTTTAACGCAGCACCGCTCAATGGGTGGCCCAATGACAGGGCAGGAGAGGTGGAAGGTCTTGACTCAGCCTGTTTACACCACTGTGGTTTGGTTGTGGCACAGAGGTCTTAAGCAGACCATGGAGGAGATAAAAGGAGACAGTAGGTTCCTCTCTAGGCAGGGAGAGCCACATGGGCATAGTCAATGCCCCTCTGCAAACCACTGTTCCAAATCTATACTGCCCTACTGCTCCTGGGAAGATTCAGGATCAGGATGTGGGGAGGGGGTGCCTCCCACCATTCTTCCTCAGTGCAGACCTCCTCAGCATGGTCCCTGACACTGCCATGCCTAAGGAGAACAATTATTATTGCCTTCTCCCCAGTTCCCAGAACCGGAGCAGAAATAAAAAATGTTGCAGATGTAAACAATGTTCTGTAATACAGGGGTACCTTGGGTTAAGTACAGTGGTGCCTTGCAAGACGAAATTAATCCGTTCCGCGAGTCTCTTCGTCTTGCGTTTTTTTCGTCTTGCGAAGCACGGCTATTAGCGGCTTAGCGGCTTAGCGGCTATTAACGGCTTAGCGGCTATTAGCGGCTTAGCGGTTATTAACGGCTTAGCGGCTATTAACAGCTTAGCGGCTTTAAGAAAAAGGAAACAAACTCGCAAGAACTCGCAAGACGTTTCATCTTGCGAAGCAAGCCCATAGGGAAATTTGTCTTGCGGAACGACTCAAAAAACGGAAAACCCTTTCGTCTAGCGAGTTTTTCGTCTTGTGAGGCATTCGTCTTGCGGGGCACCACTGTACTTAATTCGTTCCGGAGGTCCGTTCTTAACCTGAAACTGTTCTTAACCTGAAGCACCACTTTAGCTAATGGGGCCTCCTGCTGCTGCCGCGCCACCAGAGCAGGATTTCTGTTCTCATCCTGAAGCAAAGTTCTTAACCTGAGGTACTATTTCTGGGTTAGCGGAGTCTGTAACCTGAAGCGTATGTAACCTGAAGCGTATATAACCCGAGGTACCACTGTGTTAATTCATTTACCAATACAGTGGTACCTCAGGTTAAGAACTTAATTCATTCTGGAGGTCTGTTCTTAACTTGAAACTGTTCTTAACCTGAAGCACCACTTTAGCTAATGGGGACTCCCGCTGCTGCCGCACTGCTGGAGCACGATTTCTGTTCTCATCCTGAAGCAAAGTTCTTAACCTGAGGTAATATTTCTGGGTTAGCGGATTCTGTAACCTGAAGCGTATGTAACCTGAAGCATATGTAACCCGAGGTACCACTGTATACAAGTTGAACAAGTGTCATGTAAGAGGGAACATTGGCTGGTGCCTAGTCCCTCAGCAGTATGATGCCATTACCCCACAAAATGGCTTGGCCAGTCTGCAACCTCTCGCTCTGACTGGCATAAACAACAGGAAATGGCCGACGTCCTCATGCCCTGATGTTAGTTACCACGTTGCAGAGATATCTTGGCTGGTCACTGTTGGAAACAGGTTTCCAGTCTACATGTGGTTTGACCCAGAAAGACAATCCTGTTTCATGTTTTAGCAGATCTTTTCTAAGCCAGCTCCAAATATCAAAACCACCCCCCTCCTACAATTTTCTTTCTTTTCTTCTGGCCACACTCAAACTGTACAAACAGCTGGCTCAAGAAATGTTGGCACCTGAGGCAGAAAATTGAAAGTGACACCTCAGTGCTCTAAAAGTTATTACAATAAATGAATATAATTGATTATCACTGCCCTTTAATGGTCCCTCAAATCTGCCAGCCACTGTCCCTAAGAAACCATTAACTAGAATCGTCTTTTTCACCATCATTCCAGTCCTAGGCTGTAGAGAAAACAAGACACACATGTGTGTAAAATAATTTTGCAAGACAGCAGAGCTGGTCTGCGATAACGTCATTTGAATGGAAATCTTCCTGGCCGTTTTGATATTTTAAGAAGAGATATACAAGTCTCCTCATACGAAGTCTTTGTAAGACTGCCAGGAATATGTTCCTGTTAATAGCCCCTCACACAGAGGCACTGACCTTTGAAAGCCTGGACCCATCAGCCTCCCTTTGTACAGAGAGGAGAGGAGTCCCCTCCCTCTCCGCCTTCTCGACTCCCCCATTATGGTTTGCTCTGTTTCAGTTTTAATGGGGATTCCTCTGCCTTTCTTGAAAGCAACTCCATAACACTGCAAGGCCAGCCTAGCCCTGCGCTGACCTAAGCCGTTATGCTGCTTGAGGCAAAGCAGAAAATGTCACACCCTCCCTCAAGTCCCATCAAGTCCAAGGCAGCCAAATTATTTCGACGACGGAAGCAGGAAATCCCGCAAGCACCTCTCTCCCTCCCTGCCAGTAAAAATGTAAATAATAATAATACCCACGGGACCGCTTCTCTTGGTATGTCCCACGGAGGACCTTACGGTCTTCAAATAAAAACATATTGGAGATCCTGGGCCACAGGGAGGTTAGGCTGGCCCCAACCAGAGCCAGGGCTTTTTTGGTCGTGGCCCTGATCTGGTGGAACGCTCTGTCACAAGAGACTAGGGCCCTGCGGGACTTGACATCTTTCTGCAGGGCCTGCAAGACAGAGCTGTTCCACCAGGCCTTTGGCCAAGGCACAGCCTGACCCCCCTCTCTCCTTCTGTAATCTCCATAAAATGCTAGCCCTTAATTTGATTCTGAACTGATTTTAGAATGCATTTCAATTCTGTGATTTTATGTAAATTTATGTAAATCAATTCTGTGATTTTATGTAAATTGTGCTATTTTTACTGTTGTTAGCCGCTCTGAGCCCGGCTTTGGCTGGGGAGGGCGGGATATAAATAAAATTATTATTATTATTATTATTATTATTATTATTATTATTATTAGCAATTTGCTGCCTTTCCATAACACCTGAAACAAGCTGCTTCACCATGCCCAATGTCAGGGCCGGTCCTGGCCCTATGACACGAGACTGCATGTGCCCAGTCCAAATGAGGAAGACTTGGTGGCCGAAAAGCACCCATTCCTTGTCCCGGAGGTGAGGCAAAGTTTTTCCTCGAAGCCTCTACGTCTCGCACGCCTTTTTCTTCTTTATTCCCCTTTGATCATTCTCTCCGAATGTGCAGCCCCCTGCTTGCAAATTGCTTCTTTATCTGGAGCCACAGTCCATCTGTTGTATGGGAGGCAATTTAATTCGTATGGGTCTATTAAGCGCTGCAGTCGCTGGAGGTGCTTGGGTGACGCCGCGCCATGTGGCTGCGCCAGTCCTTGGGAAATGGGAATAGCTCTCATTTTTACGGTGCTGTTTTCCATGTTAACAGCCTGAGACGCTTTCTGAAGTGTCCCGTAAATCGCCTGACCCCGGTGATCACCTGAGGCCAGATGGGGAGGATGCAGGAGGAGGGGGGGGGGAAAGGGAGGCACTGAAACAGCAGCTCAGCAGCAGGCAAGGCAGGTCTTTGCTGTTCAGTGGCTGTGGGGACAGATGCACAGCCTTTGTGGCATATGAACCAGAAGGACCCAAGTAGAGCCCTGCTGGAGCAAACCAAAGACTTATATAGGCATAGGAACCTAGGAACCTAGGAAGCAGCTGTCAGGGACTGGACAGAGGAGGAATGGCGGAGACCAGGGGTTGGCAACCTAAGGCCCATGGGCCAGAGGTGGCCCACGGAGGCCATTTAACTGGCCCACGAGCCACCCCCCAACTGAGCCACCCGCTTGGCGAGTCCCTGCGCACTGTGCTAAACCGGCACAGGGTGGCGCGGGGACTCTCTTCCGTGGCACCGGAAATAGCTTCTGCACATGCCCAGATGCCAGAAATTGTGTCTGCACAGGCACGATTTTCGTCATCTGGGCATGCGCAGAAGCGATTTCCGGTGTTGCGCTGCGTCGGCTCGGCCCACGGAGAATCTCCGCGGGAGTGATCCGGTCCATGCCCGGTAAGCCTTGCCGAAACCTGGTGGAGACCGTCTCCCCAGCCTGACCCTTCCAGAGAAGAAGACAGTTCAGAATTACAACAGGGGATTGAGGGAGGTCACAGCTCAGAGGAAGATGAGGGGGGAAGTTGGGAAATAATGGGAGAGGAGGAGGTAGAGCAGGAGCAGCTGGCTGACACGTTTTCAGTAGAAAGCATTCCAGAACCCGGCAAGCCCTAAAAGTAGGAGAGCAAAAAGCTTGGAGACAGATGGCCCTGAGCAGCAACCGTATGGGTGCTGCTGCAGTTGACGAATGAGGAAGTGGGAGAGAAGGGGCGTGGAGATTTACGCGGTACAACACCATTATTCCTAGAGGCTGCATTCCCAAGCCTCTCTCTGTAAATATTGGGAAAAAGGCAGATAAGGACTTTCCCTTGTCTTATATGTTCCTGGCAACCTGCCGTGGGAGTTGGTTCCTCTGCTGCCTGACAGAAGCTTTCTACTGAGTCAGATAGCTCAGTTGGTAGAGCATGAGACTCTTAACCTTAATGTGGGTTCGAGCCCCACATTGGGTGAAAGATTGCAGGGAGTTAGACTAGATAACTGTTATGTAGTGAGTTGAATAGGATCCAAAATGCAGCAGTCTGATTGGTCCTAGAACAATAGGATTTGGAATGCAGCAGTCTGATTGGTCCACAGGAGCCACCCAATCCAACTCCAGGTGGAAGTGAATCCGCAACCTGATTGGCCTACAGGAGAATCCCTGAATTAGCCAATCATGTGGGGCTCATTGTGTAAATAATGTATATAAAGCAGACATTTCGGGGGAACATCCATTCCTCACTACTATGAGCTGAATAAAGAGCATGAAATCCACACTTGACTCTGAGTATATTTCAATAACCCTTGTGGTCCCCTCCAGCTCCACAATTCTATGATTTCAACTAAACATTAGGAAAAACTTCCTGATTTTGTGAGCTGTTCATTAGTGGAAGAGACTGCCTTAGACAGTGGTGGACTCTCCTCCTTTGTTAGATCATTGGTTCATTTAGCTCAGTATTGCCTACAGGCCAAATTCACTAGGTCCAAAGGCTTCAAATAAGATTTTTTTTTCATTGAAAAAATTCTCTCACACTTCACTCTTGCCATGATCTGAGAAAGTCCAACTACATCTCACTTGCAGATATTGGAAATGTCAAAATATTATATGTACAGGAACTGGCAAGTGGGTAGATGACGGTTAAGGGTAATAAGTTAAAAACAACAATTATTGTAATGTGGTTAATTGCAAGGAATGGAATGTGAATAAGATATAACTGGGAAAACTATGAGATGTCAAGTGGAAGCCATGGACACATCAGGGATGGAGTGTGGGAAACCAATTTGGGGGGAAACTGTATTAAATTAGCTTTAATTTGTGGTTGATTTGTTAAAATTTGGGAAATCAATAAAAATGATTTGGTGAAAGAAAGAAAGTTCAACTGCAAGAAGCTCCCAGTTCATTTCCGAGCACAGTTCAGTGTTGGTGCTGAACTTTAAAGCCCCAAACGGCCTCGGTCCAGTATATCTGAAGAAGCATCTCCACCCCCATTGCTCAGCCCGGACACTGAGATCCAGCATTGAGTGTCTTCTGGCAGTTTGATCACTGTGAGACGTGAAGATACAGGGAACCAAGCAGAGGGCCTTCTCGGTAGTGGCGCCCGCCCTGTAGAACGCCCTCCCATCAGAAGTCAAGGAGATAAGTAACTATACAACTAAGGAAGAATGCAAACCTTTGATGGATTGTCTATCAACCTATCACTCATACATCAAGTCGCAGTCAGGCTTTGAAATATAAGCAGCAGATTACTGAAATAATTAACAATATTGAGGCTTATGTAATAAAAATGTCTGTGTTTTAAAATAGCTAATAAAAAGAAGTAATACAAATAAACATCAGGAAACGAGTGGTGGGAAGTCAAGAAGAAGTTGTGTATGTCTTAAAAAATGTACAGGATGATAAGTGTTTTGAAATATCTTTGGAGATTTAATAAAACTGCATATATGTATGTATATATCAATCTAAAGGGGACGCGGGTGGCACTGTGGGTAAAAGCCTCAGCGCCTAGGGCTTGCCGATCGAAAGGTCGGCGGTTCGAATCCCCGCAGCGGGGTGCGCTCCCGTTGTTCGGTCCCAGCGCCTGCCAACCTAGCAGTTCGAAAGCACCCCCGGGTGCAAGTAGATAAATAGGGACCGCTTACTAGCGGGAAGGTAAACGGCGTTCCGTGTGTGGCTCTGGCTCGCCAGAGCAGCGATGTCACGCTGGCCACGTGACCCGGAAGTGTCTCCGGACAGCGCTGGCCCCCGGCCTCTTGAGTGAGATGGGCGCACAACCCTAGAGTCTGTCAAGACTGGCCCGTACGGGCAGGGGTACCTTTACCTTTACCTATATCAATCTAAATATATAAAGATGTCAAGGAGATAAGTAACTATACAACCGTTAGAAGACATCTGAAGGCAGTCCCATAAAGGGATGTTTTTAATGTTTTATGTTTTGTTATGTTTTTGTATATGTTGGAAGCTGCCCAGAGTGGCTAGGACAACCCAGTCAGATGGGCGGGGTACAAATAATAAAATCCTTACTATTATTTATTATGAAGTAATTCATTAAGGCCACTGGGAACCAAGACCATCTGTTTTAAATTTACCAATTTTGAGTTTTAAATTTACCAATTTTGTGGAAATCTGCTTCAGCATATGCACATATATTGGCAATAGACTTCTAGTGGCTATAGAGCCCGTTTTCAGTCTTAAAACCTCTGTTTGAAGCACTTTGCTTCAGGATCCGTAACCTCATTAAGGCCTCAGGTGGCATATTACTGTAAAAAGGCAGAAAGCAGCAAACGTTTACTATAACAGGAGTCGCACAGTATGACAAAAGGCCAGCGGTCTAGACACCCATGGTCTGAAAGGGAGAAGTCAACTGGTTTGAGCGAGACCTGTGGCCAAGAAAAGCCACAGAATGTCTGGCTGACTGATTAAGATCGGTGTGCAAAGGCACAAGGCAAATAACTGCATTCTTATCAGAAATGAGTAGAATTCATGATGTGGCCGGGGGTGGGAGAAATTGCTCGGTCAATCCAGTTAATATAAGTAGCAGTGATGATATTTGGTGCGATAATGAGGGTATTAAGAGGTCAAGCACCCTGAGATGAGAGCCACTTTTGAAACATCCAAGCAGACTCCCTGCCACTCTTGTAGGCCACGGAGCCTTTCATATGTGGAGAAGAAATCTTTCTACTTTGCTTAATTTTTTTTTTTTATTAAAGATTTTCTTGCTTTACAGAAGTATGTGTAATGTCTCTCGTATTTTTTCCGTGTAACATTTTTACAAATCAGTTTCATTTGTTGAGACATTGGGCGGGGAGGGGGGAAGATGGGTGGGGGTGGAGTTGGGTGGCAATGTTTCTATTATGCTTAATGTATGTAGGGTTTGGGGTCAGCGTTGCTCGTGCAGGTTCTCTGCTGTTCACTTGTGTTCCTTTGGTGGTGAGAGAGGTTGGGGTTGGCCTAGGGTGTGGTTGTTTGTGATTGGCTGTGGTGATCTTTGTTTTCCTGTGTGAGTGGGGTGGGTGGGTGTTTTGGATCAGGTTAGCCATATTGATTTGTATGCTGTTGGTGGATTATTGTCATTGTCTTGTTGCGCTGTGTATGTGATAAAGGGGAGCCATACCGGGGTAAAGGCGTCTTCTTCTGTTTGTCCCCGTGTCAGTTTCAGTTTATTGGTTAATTTTTTCTAGCAGGACTGTTTCCCATACTATTTGGTACCATTGGTCCATGCTTACTCCTGACAGGTCTCTCCAGTGTCTGGTTATGGTGTTTCTGGCTGCTGAAAGCAGGTGGGTTATGAGTGCTTTGTGGTGTAAATGGGCATTGTTGTCTTGGAAGATGTTTAGTAGGGCCAATTCTGGGGTGATGTCTAATACTTGCCTAGTTATTTTACATATTTCTCGTATGGCTGTTGTCCAGAATAGTTGGATTTTGGGGCTTAAAATCTTTTGAATATAATCCTCCTTCTGCATGACAAGGCAGGAAAGTATTTAGTTATCACTATGACTAGTAAATAAAGTGTCCAATCATCATTAAACTACCTGTGTGTTGTTTATACATCACTTGGGAAGACAGGCGAACTAATGCCAGTGTGCTGGAAGAAGCAAAGATCACTAGTGTCGAAGTAATGATTCTTCAACATCAACTTCGTTGGACTGGTCATGTTGTGTGGATGCCTGATTACTGTCTTCCAAAGTGACTACTCTATTCCAAACTTAAAAATGGAAAGTGTAATGCTGATGGTCAACAAAAGAAGTTCAAAGACTCTCTCAAGGCAAATCTTAAAAAAAAAAGGTAGTATAAACACTGGCTTGTGAGCGCTCCAATTGGAGAACAGCCTTTACCAAAGGTGTCATGGGCTTTGAAGACACTCGAACTCAGGACAAGGGAGAAATGTGCTAAGAGGAAGACACGCTTGGCAAACCCTTGCTGTGATCCCACCCGGAAACCTATGTCCCCACTGTGAAAGGACGTGTGGATCCAGAATTGGCCTCCACGGTCACTTACGGACTCACTGTTAAAACTGTTTTTATGGAAGACAATCTTACTTGGCTACAAGTGATCGCCAAAGAAGAAGAAGAAGACTGTGTGCATTTCTCTGGTCCAGCTGAGGTGCCTCCTGATCTTCCCACTTACAGGTTTGGGGAGTTACTAATTGTCTGCGAGCTTTACCGCTCTACAGCTTTTGAATCATCATTATTTTCAGCCCCTAATACATCCCTGCAAGGAAAAGATTCTTCCACTGTATTGGAGCAGCACTTCCCAAACATCTTATAGCTAGGAGACTTTTCTCCAAATTAAAAGTGGAACACACACTTGTTCTATTACCTCTTATCCCCAAAAGCGGTTTAAGAATGAGGAATATCCACCTTCAGAGCTGCCTGTCCCAGGTGCTTCTGCATGAATCACAGACCTATAGATATAGCTACTCATCGGAATGAGGCCAGCTCAGAGCATTTACTCACATAGCAACCCAATTGGCAGCCTTTTCTCCGCATCAGGAGAGACTGTATGATTGTTTAGCACCTTGGACAGCTCCCAGTACTTGCTCAGGCAAAAGCTGGAAGTTGACAGAGGATTTGTAACATTCTCAGTTCAGATATGGGACGCGGGTGGCGCTGTGGGTAAAAGCCTCAGCGCCTAGGGCTTGCCGATCGAAAGGTCAGCAGTTCGAATCCCCGCGGTGGGGTGCGCTCCCGTTGCTCGGTCCCAGCGCCTGCCAACCTAGCAGTTCGAAAGCACCCCCAGGTGCAAGTAGATAAATAGGGATCGCTTACTAGCGGGAAGGTAAATGGCGTTTCCGTGTGCTGCGCTGGCTCACCAGATGCAGCTTGTCATGCTGGCCACGTGACCCAGAAGTGTCTGCGGACAGCGCTGGCTCCCGGCCTATAGAGTGAGATGAGCGCACAACCCTAGAGTCTGGCAAGACTGGCCCGAACGGGCAGGGGTACCTTTACCTTTACCTTTACAGTTCAGATAATCCCACCTTTTCTTGGGAGTGTGGCTTCCTAAATGGTCATTTCCTTGTCTTGGAGGCCACTGCATCTCTTCGCAGTGGCTTCTCCACTTGGTGTTGATCAGGAGCTGTGGAGAAGGAGGCACTTGTTTTCTCAAGGGAATCAGACTAAGGAGGCATCCATGAGGGTCCTTGTTTAGGGTCTGTGGGTTCATAACCACCAGCCACAGTTTTGATATCAGGAACCTAGCTGCAATGGTGGACTTGACAGAGTTCTCTTCCTCCATCTTTGAGCCTTGGCTCAAGGTTCAAGGCCAGTGTCATTACCATGATCAGGTCACATCTGCTGAGAAGCTTTCTACTGCAGTGGTGGCTGTTTGGAAGGAAGGAAGCCCAAAGAGCTGACTCACATAGAGACACAATAAGCACCCTCCTCTGAAAGCAGACAATGGAGCTGTGTTTTGGCATCAGGAATGATTGAATCACCCAGTTCTGCCCAATGCAGAGATGGAGCAGAATTATGAATCCCTGGAAGAGGTCGAATGGAAGGAGGCATGGCTGAAGCTGTAAATCATGCCAAGATGGAGATCCTTGGAATGGGTGGGGACTTTGCCATCGCAAGGGCTGTTTCCCTCCCCCTGATCTCCCCAGCACAAAGTTGGATAATTATTCTGTTGGAGGTGAGCAATGGGCCCTTGATGTGGGTGGGTGAAGGGATGGGCGGGGAGATTGTAATACAAATGACTTGTTTTCTCAATGCAAAGGGCAGTCATCCCAACTCTCTCATCTTAATTTCCAGAGGGATAGCTTCTCATAGAAAAGGACTTCATTTCCTGTTGTAAATAGCAGGAAACTAGTGCTTTTCTATGACAACACTATTCCTCTGGAAATTAAGACCCACCGGGGCCATTTCATACAGACCCTGTGTTCAAATTATGGGTTATGCAGGAGGTTCTTCATGAAATCCACAACAGCCCCATGACACCCTCCTCCTGCATTATAGTCAAATCATGTCCTCCACTGCCCTTTATAAAACAATAGATAAAGAGGCTGTCTTTAAAGGCAATATAAGGGGTGCAAGGAGGCCCCATCCCCCAGTTATCTGAAAACAGTTCAGTCCAATGACTTTTAAGATTTTGTAGTTTAGTATTTATTTTGTAGTTTAGCATTTATTTCTTGGGAGAAAAGCAATGACAAACCTAGACAGCATCTTATAAAGTAGAGACATCACCTTGCCAACAAAGGTCCGTATAGTAAAAGCTATGGTTTTCCCAGTAGTGATGTATGGAAGTGAAAGCTGGACTATAAAGAAGGCTGATCGCCAAAGAATTGATGCTTTTGAGTTATGGTGCTGGAGGAGACTTTTGAGAGTCCCTTGGACTGCAAGAAGATCAAACCTATCCATTCTGAAGGAAATCAGCCCTGAGTGCTCACTGGAAGGACAGAACCTGAAGCTGAGGCTCCAATACTTTGGCCACCTCATGAGAAGAGAAGACTCCCTGGAAAAGACCCCGATGTTGGGAAAGATGGAGGGCACAGGGAGAAGGGGACGACAGAGGACGAGATGGTTGGACAGTGTTCTCGAAGCTACCAGCATGAGTTTGACCAAACTGCGGGAGGCAGTGGAAGACAGGAGTGCCTGGCGTGCTCTGGTCCATGGGGTCACGAAGAGTCGGACACGACTAAACGACTAAACAACAACAATTTATTTCCAGCCTTTCCCTATAACAGTTCCAAGAAAGCTTCCACTGCAAAGTTTTAAATATCTAACAATAAAACAATCAAAGCAGATCCCCCCCTTAAATAAACCCTGAATGACAGCAGCAACAGAGCCCTCTCAAGAGCTAGTCACAAGACACCACTTAAAAGCTATTAAAAACTTAGGAAGACAAAATCTTATTCTTCTTACCTGGTGCCTAAGTGTCAACAGACTCAGCATTAGAAGAACAGAGCAGGAGAAAGCAATCTATTGCTATGGTGCTACCACCATGAATTTCCCATTCCTTTCCTTGCTTATCTCAGGTGTGGGCAGCCTTGCAACGATAACCTTAGTAAGTGGGCAGGTCTGTACAGAAAATGTTGAAGACAGAGGCTTGAAACACAATGTCTAGTCTTTGGAATATTGGTCCAGTGATTTTTTAAATGTTATAGATTAGAAGTGAAGGATTAGGCTATGTTTACAGCATCAGCCTAACAGCTTCAGTAGTGATTTCTCCTTCTAGTTCAGGGAGGAGGGACACTGAGGTCCAGCTCCGAGGGCCTTCTGGCAGTTCCCTCATTGCAAGAAGTGAGGTTACAGGGAACCAGGCAGAGGGCCTTCTCGGTAGTGGCTCCTGCCCTGTGGAACGCCCTCCCAGCAGATGTCAAGGAAATAAACAGCTATCTGACTTTTAAAAGACATCTGAAGGCGGCCCTGTTTAGGGAAGTTTTTAATGTTTGATGCTGTATTATGTTTTTAATATTCAGTTGGAAGCCGCACAGAGTTGATGATGATGGTGGTGGTGATGATGATGATGATGATAATGTAAGGGTCACTCCATGATGGTAAAGCATTATCAGTGACAACCCTGCAAAGGAATTTTTCATGAGGCTAAATTGCAAATTTGGGATAAATTTCAGAGCAAGCATGAAGTTTATTACTGCAGAAAGCAGTAAGAATGAAAGGTGGTGTGTGAAATATTTGTTTACGTATATATAAACAATACCATGGCACTGGCACGTGGCACTGTGGGCTAAACCACAGAGCCTAGGGCTTGCCGATCAGAAGGTTGGCGGTTCGAATCCCCGCGATGGCGTGAGCTCCCATTGCTCGGTCCCTGCTCTGCCAGCCTAGCAGTTCGAAAGCACATCAAAGTGCAAGTAGATAAATAGGTACCGCTCTGGTGGGAAGGTAAACAGCGTTTCCATGCACTGCTCTGGTTCGCCAGAAGCAGCTTAGTCATGCTGGCCACATGCTCAGCCAATAAAGCAAGATGAGAGCTGCAACCTCAGAGTTGTCCGCGACTGGACCTAATGGTCAGGGGTCCCTTTACCTTTACTAAACAATACCATATCTATATCTATACAGTGGTACCTTGGGTTACATACGCTTCAGGTTACAGACTCCACTAACCCAGAAATAGTGCTTCAGGTTAAGAAGTTTGCTTCAGGATGAGAACAGAAAGCGTGCTCCGGCGGCGCGGCGGCTGCAGGAGGCCCCATTAGCTAAAGTGGTGCTTCAGGTTAAGAACAGTTTCAGGTTAAGTACGGACCTCCGGAATGAATTAAGTACTTAACCCGAGGTACCACTCATCTATATCTATATCTATATCTATATCTATATCTATATCTATATCTATATCTATATCTATATCTATATCTATATCTATATCTATATCTATATCTATATCTATCTGCATGTATATGACTCACTGTGTATGGAGGTGTGGGTGAATCTTCAAGTTTCCTACTGCCCTGATTCTCTTTCTCGCTCTCTCCTTCCAAAGCACTGCCCTCTATGACAAGTACACATTGTGTGTCTTTTGGAAACAAAATATAGTGTGCGGGTGCGCCTGCGCATGTGTGCGGCTGGGCAGCATGCACCTTACCTGCAAGAAGGACTGCTGCTCCAAATGGAACCTGGAAGGATGTAGGCCATAGCTGTCAACGTTTCCCTTTTTTAAAGGGAAATTCTGAATAGGATTCCTCGCAAGAAAAGGGAAAAGTTGAAAGCTATGATGTAGGCATGGCTACCTGCACACACTTTAATATCTTCGTTTACCTAGTTAGAATGACAAAGGATTATTATTCTGTCTGATAGGTGAGGGTGGGGGGTGGGTCCCATGTTTTGAGATGAATGCTTCCTGTTGAAAGTGGTAAAGTTCTTTCTAGACCAGTGTTTCCCAACCTTTTTTGGGCAAAGGCACACTTGTTTCATGAAAAAAATCTCGAGGCACACCACCATGCCAGATGGGGAAAGGTCACTTTTTACTTATGTAAAAAAAAATAAAAAAATAGTAACAGCATAGAAGGTAATGGTTATCTCTTTGATGTCTGATGGGAGGGCATTCCACAGGGCGGGCGCCACTACCGAGAAGGCCCTCTGCCTGGTTCCCTGTAACCTCACTTTTCACAGTGAGGGAATTGCCAGAAGGCCCTTGGCACTGGATCTCAGTGTCTGGGCTGAACGATGGTGGCGGAGACGCTACTTCAGGTATACTGGACCGAAACCGCTTAGGGCTTTAAAGGTCAGCACCAACACTTTGAATTGTGCTCGGAAAGGTACTGGGAGCCAATGTAGGTCTTTCAAGACTGTCGTTACGTGGTCTCGGCGGCAGGTAGCAGCACTCACAGCTTACGGACTGCACCGTGTAACAGGTGTCTGGCCCAGCAGCCTAAGGCGGACAAGCCACTGAAACAGGCATTCAGAATCCATTCATTTCATAAAACCTGCAGGGCTCAATCTCTGTGTTTGTGTATGTGTGTGTTTCTGTTTTGCCCAAGGGTCTGGGGGTGGGAGAGAGCTCTTTAGCATGATGCTTTTAAAACAATTAAATTATCAACAAACAAACCTGATGATACGAATAGCAACGTCAGGTGCTACCGGGGGGGGGGGGGGAGAAGGGGGCCTACTCGGAAGTAAATACTGCGTCCAGGCGCAATTAGCGCTGATTTAAGGTGCACCAAGACTGCCTAAAAACCTCACCAAAGATATGCAACAAAGCGCTTCGTTGCAGAGGGGAGAGTTTGTGCACCGTGGAGGCTGGAGGGCTTCTATTCTACATGCGGGGGTTGGGGGGGCGAGGAAAATGTGCTCCGTGGGGGGGGCGGGGAAGGCAAGAAAAGGAGCTGAGCTCTAACTATAGGCTCCCACGCTTGAGCAGGCCCGACTTGGTGGGGCGGACCACCCTCTCTCCTGGAGGAGGAGGAGGAAGAGGAGGAGGAGATTCCCATCCACGGCGTGGCCTCCCGCGCTCCTGAACGGGAAATCTCTGCAGCCCAAGACTCTCCGCGAGGCAGCTCCTCCCTTCCTGCCTTGAGCCGCCGCCAGCCGCGCCCCCCTCCCCAGTTATCTGCTGCCTGCCAAGCCCCGCCCCTCTTCATTGTCCTCCCCTTCTGTTTATTCCCCTTCCTCCATCCCTCGCTTTTTTCCCTCTCTTTCCTTTTTTTAAAAAAATATTTTCTCTTCCCCTTCTTTTTTTCCACCCTTTCTTTTTTCTCTTTCTCTCCCCCCCCCCCCGCCCTCCTGGGTTAAAGGATTTGAGCAATGGGTCTGGAGGTGGAGCTCGTCGGAGGATTAGCCCGACTCGCCCGCCTCCCTCCCACGGCACACTAGGCAACGTCCGGCGGCACACTAGTGTGCCGCGGAACACCGGTTGGGAAACACTGTTCTAGACTGATGCAAAAGGAGATTGATTACCCTGCATAGTACGTCTGATGCTTTGCTTAACTTCTGAGAATGTTAACACCTCTTTGGGGAAAGACAGAGAGAGGAAGGATTTTGATTTTGGGAAAGGAGCCCAATAGGATTAGAAGAGAATGGCGACTTGTGAGTCAAGTCTAGGGTTGCTCCACATAAGAGCCCTTCAGTGCCTTGCAGATATTGCTTTTCGCCAATTAGCTGAAAGCTAGAGTAAATTAGAAGCAAATTATAGGAAGCCCAGGGGTGGTCCACCTTACCTTTAGCTACTGTTTTTAGAAGGCATGCTTTGATTAAATCTGGAGAGTCAGAAGAGTGGGACTTACAGATTTCATTTTACCCCTCGCCTCTCCCCTCCATAATTCAAGCACTGCGAGGTTCCACACGGCTCTTAATTCAGTCCTATATGATCCAGGAATGCCCTTCCCACTTTGGCTGTCATGTTTACTCAGACGTAAGTTGCTAGACCCTTCCCAGTGTTAATTAAAAGCTTCTTGCTCGCAGGTTGTGCCCCTTTCATTGCCTCTCCTTGTGCTCAGCAAGATTCCTGAAGTCAATTGCCCTTTGCAGAGCCTCTTAATTGCGTCTTATTGTCAGTTTCTGCTCCCGCAGGGGCGGGGGAGGTTAATTAATGCTTTCCTCCCATCTTTTTTAAATAGAGAAGTTGTGTTATTTTATTTTATGAGAATGAAATGCGGGGTGGGGGTGGGTTGGGGGGGAGAGATTTACCAGTACCTGTCTGGAGTCTGAATTAAATAGTCGCCATCCTGATGCACTCTGTGGCTCCAATTTTGCTCCACTTGTATCAGGGGAGAAACTGTGCCCTCTGTCCTTTTGTGAATCTTGCAAAGAGATAGGCTGGACCCCATTTGCACCTCCTCTAAATTGGGGTCCCTCCAAACTGTTTGTGTGTGTGTGTGGGGGGGGTGTATTCTTCAATATACCATTGATGCAATACAATTGCATTTGTGCTGGGTTTATACAGGACTCTCTGCACATCATTCTGCTTTAGTAGTTATTCTGCAATGCTTCCCCGGTGTTGTCACATTATTGCCACCTAGAAGGCCCCTTTCCACTACAGTGCAATGGAAGTGGGAGAACTGCCCCCTCCTGCACACACGCGCGCGCACACACACACACACAGGAACATTTGCAGTGCAAAAATTATAGGATTTCACCAGGAAGTTACTGGACATACACCAATTAGAAACGACGTGGTATGACCGCCCCAAAACATTTGCAGACAGGCAGGATTTTGAAAGCAGGATTGAAAATAAAAGCCCCAATATCATCATGAACACAAATGACCATGGATGTACAGTAAAAAGGATGTCTGGACGGGCCCTTAAAAAAAAAAAGTAATTTTCAGTTATATATGTTTCAATGGTTCTACAGTTATTTTAACATTTCAAAAATCGACTTCCTTCTTCCTCTTTCTGCAGTTCCCTAAATTAAAATTTATCATTTCCTGCATATTCTGAATTAGCTTAATTTATTCTTTTATGAATCTATTTTAACTATTTACTCTTATGAAACTGCAGGTTATTACAATGATCCTGCCAATGTCCTTATCTGTTTACAGTTTATTTGTGCATATTCAATAAAACATTTCCATTATTATATGAAAAGCTTGTTGTTGTGATCTCTTCTTTTTCCAGGAAATTTCGCCCTTTTTCTTAAGGATACTCCTGTATCTCTCCAAAAACCACATTCAAATACATTCATCACATACCCTCCCACATTTCTCTGATGAAAATGGGGACATCCTATTTAATAATAATAATAATAATAATAATAATAATAATAATAATAATAATATTTACACCACACCCATCTGACTGGGTTGCCCCAGCCACTCGGGGTGGTTTCTAACACATATAAAAAACATAGCAAAACTATACAGGGCTGCCTTCAAATATCTTCGAAAGGTTGCATATTTACTTTCCAGGATCAAATAAAAAACTGGGATGGCTTCTGTAAATCTGGGATGTCCCTGGAAAAGAGGGACACTTGGAGGGTCTGTTATCAGACACTGCTGTGATGTATGCATGTGGCGGGTGGCGCTGTGGTGTAAACCACTGAGCCTCTGGGCTTGCCAATCAGAAGGTCGGCGGTTTGAATTCCCATGACGGGGTGAGCACCCGGTGCTCGGTCCCTGCTCCTGCTAACCTAGCAGTTTGAAAGCACGTCAAAGTGCAAGTAGATAAATAGATACCACTCTGGCAGGAAGGTAAACTGCGTTTCCGTGCACTGCTCTGGTTTCGCCAGAAGCAGCTTAGTCATGCTGGCCACATGACCCGGAAAAACTATCTGCGGACAAACCGCTCTGAAATCTCCTCCTTTTTCTCCACTACAAATATGCACCAGCCTATAGAGATGCATGGGATGTGGGTGGTGCTGTGGTCTAAACCACTGAACCTCTTGGGCTTGCTGATCAGAAGGTCAGTGGTTCAAATCCCCACAATGGGGTGAGCTCCCGTTGCTCAGTCCCAGCTCCTGCCAACCTAGCAGTTTGAAAGCACACCCAAAAGTGCAAGTAGATAAATAGGTACCGCTCCGGTGGGAAGGTAAACGGCATTTCCGTGCGCTGCTCTGGTTTTGGTGTTCCGTTGTACCAGAAGCGGCTTAGTCATGCTGGCCATATGACCCGGGAAAACTGTCTGCAGACAAACACCGGCTCCCTCGGCCTGTAAAGCGAGATGAGCACCGCAACCCCATAGTCATCCGCGACTGGACTTAATTGTCAGGGGTCCTTTACCTTTATGTATGCTGCGCTCTCTCTCTCTCTCTCTCTCTCTCTCTCTCTCTCTCTCTCTCTCTCTGTGTGTGTGTGTGTCTCTGTGTGTGTGTTTTGGTCACATATCACAGTACCAGCCACTGTGGTTACATATGTGAGTATCAGGCAAACATGCCTTTTTCGCTTTCTCTCTGCCGTTGCAGTCAAGGCTCTTTCCGTGGTCACAGATCATCCCACCAATTGCTGTGACAAGCGCAAGATTCTGAAGCTGCTGGGATGGAGCAGCCTGAAGGCCAAGCATGATTTCCTCACTTCGTTCCCGGGGAGGAAGGGTTCACATGCCCCGTTGGGGAAAGAGGGCGGCTGTGTTGACAGCAGGAAGACAGTGCTGGGATCTCTCCAGTGCCCTTTGGTGTTCTGGGTAACCCACACCTTCCACCCATTTTCAAAGCAAAGGCAAAATTGAAGGGGGAAAGTGGCTTCTTGGGTAGAAGGAAGCAAATCTCAAATAACAGTTTTCAGTGGATCTGGTAGCATGCTCCACCCAAGTCTTCTTGAAATATTAAATTCTAATAGTATATTTCCCCACAGCCCAGCAAGCACATCTTGATATTCAAAGGCCATCGTTGTTGTTGTTTAGTCGTTTAGTCGTGTCCGACTCTTCGTGACCCCCTGGACCAGAGCACGCCAGGCACTCCTGTCTTCCACTGCCTCCCACAATTTGGTCAGACTCATGTTTGTAGCTTCGAGAACACTGTCCAACCACCTCGTCCTCTGTCATCCCCTTCTCCTTGTGCCCTCCATCTTTCCCAGCATCAGGGTCTTTTCCAGGGAGTCTTCTCTTCTCATGAGGTGGCCAAAGTATTGGAGCCTCAGCTTCACGATCTGTCCTTCCAGTGAGCACTCAGGGCTGATTTCCTTAAAAATGGATGCGTTTGATCTTCTTGCAGTCCATGGGACTCTCAAGAGTCTCCTCCAGCACCATAATTCAAAAGCATCAATTCTTTGGCGATCAGCCTTCTTTATGGTCCAGCTCTCACTTCCATACATCACTACATACATCATAGAAGGGGTGTAACCCAAGACCACCCCTCACAAGCATCATACCTACATCACAGAAATCTACAACAGAAATCTGAGTGCATTGTTTATCTCCTGTCTGGCAGTTTACCTGTTAATAGTCACTTGATTGGATACCCTGGGGAGCCTGGCCAGTCTCTTGTCCTGAGCCAGATCACAGGCTCACCCTATTCATGCACAGATATACCCTTAAGACAGGATTTGTGAACGAAAAGACAATAGGGAGGCTTCTCCATTTCCCTTCGACCTTGCAGAGAAATATTTTAGGTCAATTTAGGAGGGACAAAATGGTTTCAGGACTTTTTCTGTGGGGTTTCAGACATGTGGTTTATATATGCAGTTATGAACATTTATCTCCACCCCTATTGTTCTGCCCAGACACTGAGGTCCAGCGCCGAGGGCCTTCTGGCAGTTCCCTCATTGCGAGAAGCAAAGCTACAGGGAACCAGGCAGAGGGCCTTCTCAGTTGTGGCGCCCGCCCTGTGGAACGCCCTCCCATCAGATGTCAAAGAGATAAACAACTACCTAACATACAGAAGACATCTGAAGGCAGCCGTGTTCAGGGAAGTTTTTAATGTGTGACACTTTAATGTACCGTATTTTTCGCTCTATAAGACGCACTTTCCCCCTCCTAAAAAATAAGGGGAAATGTGTGTGCGTCTTATGGAGCGAATGCAGGCGGGAGGCTCTGCTCAGCGCTCCCTTTAAAGAGCCGTGTGGAGCATGTGTGTGGCTTTTGGGGGCTTTTCCCCGAGGAGGGAGAAGGGCTGCCCTTCTCCCTCCTTGGGGAAAAGCCCCCAAGAGCCGCACACACACTCCATGCGCTCTTTAAAAGGAGCGCGGCTCTTGGGGGAGCCTTAGCCGCACACAGTCTCTCCTGGGCAGGGGATGGAGGCTCCCCTAGCCCGGGAGAGGCTGCGCGCAGATATCCCATAAGCCAGGACAGCCAGCGGGATCGCTGCGCAACGATCCCGCTATCTGTCCTGGCTTATGGGATTCAGAATATTTTTTTTCTTGTTTTCCTCTTCCAAAAACTAGGTGCGTCTTATGGTCTGGTGTGTCTTATAAAGCGAAAAAAACGGTATTTTTCATGTTTGTTGGAAGCCGCCCAGAGTGGCTGGTGAAACCCAGCCAGTTGGGGAGGGTACAAATATATATATATATATATATATGCAGGTTTTGGTGTCCTCGGGTATCTTCCCGTGTAAAAGTTGGGGTGTCTAGGCGACGTTTCGACGAGGTCTCACTCGTCATCTTCAGGCTGAAGATGACGAGTGAGACCTCGTCGAAACGTCGCCTAGACACCCCAACTTTTACACGGGAAGATACCCGAGGACACCAAAACCTGCATTCCTGTACCCGTGAAAATCTACGAAAGCATATATATATATATATATATATATATATATATATATATATATAACCTTAAATTTTTTATTTCAATTGGAATCCGGGACAGTTTAAAACAAACGACAGTCACAGGAGCAATGAGAAAGCCAATAAACTTAGGGTTCCACTAGCAACCCCTTTTCTACTTTGTTTCCTCGGACGTGGCTCCTGTTTTCTGACTACTGAGTTAGGATGGCTGTCTCCAGAACTGTGCGAGCCTACAACCTCTCAGATATCTCCTCTCCTGGCCGTTTGGTGCCCTGAGCGTTCAGCCACTTCCTTGCCATCTAAATGCTAAACAGTCCCTGTGATTAGAGCTTAAGGCTAGTTATTTATTTAACATTTAAGCGAGAGCGAGCCAGGAAGCTCCACAGGCTGGAGACATGATGGGTGAGAATCACTCGGGTCAGCGACGCCCCGAAGTGGAATTTATTATGAAAAGCTATGTGCATTAAAAAGAGCCCCCACGGGCCTCGCTGCAATAGGCATTACAAGGGCTGTCATAATTTTATGGCTCCAATCCTGGCTTTTCTATGGAGTGGTCGTTTTCGGATTGCAGCCAGTGGGGCCTCCTCTGCTGTAAAACGGGTTCAGTATTTGCAATCGGCTGGCAGTTTACAGCCCATGGCTTCCGACGCGCAAACCAACATTGATCCCATCACTTGTATTACTGACTTTGATAGATTCTTTGCGAGGGGCTATAACTCTGCTTGGATTTCTCTCTTATCCTTGCACTGTGCTTGCTCTTTTATTTTTTTATTTTTATTTTTTGTGGCACTATAAAAAAACTGGGTCCCTTCTCTCTCCAACAGCGCTCCCACTCTCTCCTCTTCGAAATTCCTCTCTTACTACAAAGCGTGCTCTGAACACAAGGACATAGGAATCCCAGCCCCTCAAAGGTGTCCGAATTTTCCAGAAGCCACCCTGGTTTCTTTCTTTCTTTCTTTCTTTCTTTCTTTCTTTCTTTCTTTCTTTCTTTCTTTCTTTCTTTCTTTCTTTTGTACAGTGGTACCTCGGGTTAAGAACTTAATTGATTCCGGAGGTCCGTTCTTAACCTGAAACTGTTCTTAACCTGAAGCACCACTTTAGCTAATGGGGCCTCCCGCTGCCGTTGTGCCGACCTTGCACGATTTCTGTTCTCATCCTGAAGCAAAGTTCTTAACGTAAGGCAATATTTCTGGGTGAGCGGAGTCTGTAACCTGAAGCGTTTGTAACCCGAGGTACCACTGTATATAAGTTTTATTAAATTTTCTGTTTTACAATTTAAGATACTCCTTTTACATCCTTAAGATATAAATGACTTCCCTACTTCTCTTTCCGTGGTTCATTTTGCATATCATAATGCAATGCAATAATAATAATAATAATAATAATAATAATAATAATAATAATAATAATAACAACAACAACAACAACAACAACAATAAATAATAATAATATTCCACAGGCCAGCACACCTCTAAAGGCTCCCTGTTCTGTATCCTACTGAAAGGGCAGAGCAGACCAGGCCTGGAATAAAAATAATCAAAATACGCTGGGACGTGGTGGCGTCAGGCAAAGTCATTTCCATAAACTGCACAGTGACTTGTGTCATGATCCAACTCAGGTGTGTATTCAGAGGTAACCTGAAGACTGCCAGGTGTGCACAGGACTGCAGCCTTCATTGCATATACTGTTTAGTAAGAAGGAGGCTAAATTGGATAGGAGGCAAAGACTTCCCTGCTCCTTGTGAATACGTCAGATGCGATATGGTGAAAGATATTTTTAATTCTGCCTGGATGGAGCCTCATTTATATACACGCCAACCTGCAATCAGCGGCATTTTGATGCATCAAGATTACATCCCTCTTCGCCCCCCCCCCCCCAACTCTCCTTTCCTCAGAGAAACTGGCCTCCAAAGCCTGTGGGATCAGAGAGTTTACCAGCCACACTTAAGATTGTATTAATTTACAGAAATAAACTCAATTACATGAAAGCAGCTTCTGCTCTAATGGCCTGGAGACAATGGCTATTCCGCAGCATGGTTGGTTAAATCTCATAAACTCAGAGAGGGGGATGGGAGTGCCTAGGAAGCATTATAGATACTCAGAGCCTGCGCTCTGAGTAAGTTCGGTAAGCGAAGTAAAGCCACAGCGTGAAGCAGATGAAAAGGGAAATAAGAGAAAGCACGCCTTCACACAGTTAAACTATGGAACTCCTTGCCACAGGAGACAGCGATGGCCACCAACCTGAATGTCTTTAAAAGAAGATTCATGGATGAGAATCCTATCAATGACTACTAACAGGCACACCATTTAGGGGGTGGGGGGCTGAGGGCCCCCCAAATTTTCAAGGAGGGGGGTGGCCCCCCTCAAAACTCTATGGCGGTTATGCAGGCAAACCATGGGGCATTTGCACGCAACATCAGCATGCTCCGAGTTGCGCCAGATGATAGGACTACAGTTCCCCTCATCCTTAGCTAGCAGTGGTCAGGAATGATGGGAACTGTAGTTCCAAAAGAGCTGGAGACCCAAGTTTGGGAAACACTGGGCTAGATGATCCTCAGGGTCCCAACTCTACAATTCTATACCCTCCAACATTTCTCCGATGAAAAGAGGGACATCCTATTCAACAACTGTTATAAGAAAAAAACCTGCTCCTTTTTCCTTATGGGGTACCCAAGAGCACACACAGAGTCCTTTTGTAGGTTCTCTATCGGTAGGAGAAAAGAACAGAGGTCAACCAGAAAATACTGAGAAGCAAAGCCGCTAGTAAGCCTGATCTTTATTAAACTGTTGCAACAGGGTCCTCACTCACCACATGCAGGAGGGAGGAGAACCCTGAACAATGGTGTGCAAGGCCTTATATAGACTTTTAAAATTGCCACCAGCAGCCCAAGACCACCCCCCAATACATCATACATACATCACAGAAGGTGCGTAACCCAAGGTAAAGGTAAAGGGGACCCCTGACCATTAGGTCCAGTCGTGGCTGACTCTGGGGTTGCGGTGCTCATCTCGCTTTATTGGCCGAAGGAGCCGGCGTACAGCTTCCGGGTCATGTGGCCAGCATGACTAAGCCGCTTCTGGCAAACCAGAGCAGTGCACAGAAATGCCGTTTACCTTCCCGCCAGAGCGGTACCTATTTATCTACTTGCACTTTGGCGTGCTTTCGAACTGCTAGGTTGGCAGGAGCAGGGACCGAGCAACGGGAGCTCACCCCATCATGGGGATTCGAACTGCTGACCTTCTGATCGGCAAGCCATAGGCTCTGTGGTTTAGACCACAGCGCCACCCGCGTCCCTCTGTATAGCCCAAGACCACCCCCCAATACAGCATACATACATCACAGAAGGGGCGGTCTACAACAGAATCCTGTCTGGCAGGAAACTTGTTGATTGGGTTTACCTGGCTGTTAATGGGTTAACCTGGAGAGCCTGGTCATTCTTTTGTGATGATAAATACTTAATTCCTGAGTCCAGGTCACAGGCTCACCCTAGTCATATATGAAATGTGCCCTTAAGGCAGGATTTGTGAGCAAAGAGACAATGGGGAGGTTTTCCCTATTTCCTCCCTCCTTGCAGAGAAACATTTGAGGTCAGTTTGGGAGAGACAAAATGGTTTCAGGACTTTTTTCCCCGTACTGTTTCAGACATGCGGTTTATATATTTATGTATGTGTTTGCTTGGTACATTTATTTTATATCTTAGACCTTATAATTCTCATAACAACAACAGCAACAACAATTTTATTATTTGTAACCCATCCATCTGACTGGGTTGCCCCAGCCACTCTGCGTGGCTCCCAACATATATGAAAACATAATAAAACATTAAACATTAAAAAAACCTTCCCTATACAGTGGTACCTCAGGTTAAGTACTTAATTCGTTCTGGAGGTCCGTACTTAACCTGAAACTGTTCTTAACCTGAAGCACCACTTTAGCTAATGGGGCCTCCTGCTGCTGCCACACCGCGGGAGCACAATTTCTGTTCTCATCCTGAAGCAAAGTTCTTAACCTGAAGCACTATTTCTGGGTTAGCGGAGTCTGTAACCTGAAGCGTATGTAACCTGAAGCGTATGTAACCCGAGGTACCACTGTACAGGGCTGCCTTCAGGTTTCTTCTAAAGGCTTCCATAACTCCCCACCCTCCAACATTTCTCCGAAGAACACAGGGACGTCAGAAGGAAAAGCGGGACATTCCGGGTTCAAATCCAAAACCAGGACGGCTTCTGTAAATCTGGGATCTGTCCCTGGAAAAAAGGGTCTGCAATTCTATGATTCTGTTTGGTAGAAAATACAAATGGAACAGTAGATGCTTTCTGCATCACTTTTTCTCTCGTAAGCTATGAAAATAGTTCCATATTTCATATTTTGAAAGAGGGTACAGGAGAGGGGCATGTTTCGTTTTGTTGTTAAGTGGGCCGTTGGCAGTCTGAGACCAGCTCCATCCTTGCAGGTGAACCTGTCCCATTCTTGCTTTGTGGGAGGAGGAACAGTGGCACATGCCCTTTTCAAAAGACGCCATCTGTCTCCCAGAATGCTAAGTTTCCCCGGGCTTTCATTCCTTGCCAACTAGGCTGAGTACGTGTGTGGGGAAGGAGACATTTTTGGAGCCTCAGCTGTGGGCTTGATCTCATTTGCAGGATTTCAGCAGCCACCACTGTCATCCCACACTTGCGCACGCACGAAATCCCTGCTCTTGTTTATAGGCCGTGAAGTCGGGTGTTTAATATGCTAAAGACCCCGGCAGCGACACAGCCTACTCCGCTTTGCAAACATACGCATAATAGGGCCCTGGGGCCGAATGTTTGCTTGTGCTGTGTGATGAGGTTTTCCCCTCCACTTCACGGCCCCAGTTCCCACGCAAAAGTCGGAAAGGGCTGCCACTCGCATGTACTCATTCGGGGCGCCGACGAGGCGAATTCAGATGGGAAGCAAGGCATAATTTTTAGCAACAATAAGCGATTACCCATTGGCACAAGAGGCTGGTTGAGGAAGGGGTGGGATTTGTTGCTGGAATATCTCCTTCATGCTTCCAAATCAAGGCCAAGGAACAACCCGCTTCTCAGACAGACTGTCAAATTGTTAATAAATTGATTGATTGAGCTGAACACAAAAACAATTACACATGAAGAATTCCCCCCTTGCAATATGGTGTCTAGGACATAGTTTGCATGACTGTTGCTGCTTTCAAATCTTCTTTCTCCCTCCCTTTTATTACATACAGTGGTACCTCGGGTTAAGTACTTAATTCATTCCAGAGGTCTGTTCTTAACCTGAAACTGTTCTTAACCTGAAGCACCACTTCAGCTAATGGGGCCTCCTGCTGCCGCCGCGCCGCCAGAGCACGATTTCTGTTCTCATCCTGAAGCAAAGTTCTTAACCTAAAGCACTATTTCTGGGTTAGCGGAGTCTGTAACCTGAAGCGTATGTAACCTGAAGCGTATGTAACCTGAGGTACCACTGTATTTGCTTTCCTAACAAGTTTCTAGCCCAAGGGTGGGCAACCTAAGGCCTGTGGGCCAAATACGGCCCAATCGCCTTCTAAATCCGGCCTGCGGACAGTCTGGGAATCAGTGTGCTTTTACATGAGTTGATGTGTCCTTCTATTTAAAATGTGTCTCTGGGTTATTTGTGGGGCATAGGAATTTGTTCATCCCCCCCCCCCATATAGACTGGCCCCCCCCAAGGTCTGAGGGATAGTGGACCAATCGGAAGCCAATCGGAAGCCGCATCAGACGTTCAGGTTCCAAAGAATGTTCGCAAACCGGAACACTGACTTCTGGGTTTGCAGCGTTCGGGAGCCAAAACGTTCGAGTCGCAAGGCGTTTGTCAACCAAGGTACGGCTGTATGTAACAATGTTTTCTGACAATGTTTTCTAAGGTCTATGGTCTGTCGGAGCTAGCAACCAGAGGCCTGGATGCCAAACTCAGGCCCATAAGGAGAAGTGCCCTCTGACCTGGCCCCTCCATCGCTGATCGAGAAGCAAAAGACATCTGGAAAAAGTGACATCTGTGAAAATAGAACTTTTTGTGTGTTTTTATGGTGGTGGTTAGTCGGCAGCCTGTCGGCAGACACTCACCTCACAAAGCAGCATTCTTGGAAAAGCAATTGCTTCTGTATATTTTTCTACTCATATTCCCCTACCAATTTGATCGTCCTGCCCTTCACCTTCTCTCGTTTATCCAGCACTCCAATTTTTCTGCAAAACCTCCGGTAACGGGAATGCAAAAAATAATTGCATCCGCTCGCTGTGTTGATTTGTACAGTTTGTGGATTTGGGTTTCCTTTCACTGAAGGTTTTGCTCATTTTGAGGACATTTCCTGAGCACCGCTGCGCTTGGGATAGGAGAAGCTGAATGGGAATCTAGACTTTGCATTAGACCTGGGATCTACTCAGAATACCCCAGCGATAGAGCCAATGTAGTGTAATGATTAGATTAGGACTGGAGGAGATCCACATTAAAATTGTCACTTAGCCATGAACTTTGGACTAGTTACTACCACTCAATATAGGATGGATCTACACACAGGGAAACAACACTAGAAAATAAATCATAACAAAAGAAAAAAATCCGCTATGGAAAATCCTGGGAAATTTTTTTCTTACTCTCCAGCTCCACCTGGTGTTGCAGGTTTATAACACATTCGAAATGCTGTTTGTTTAAAGGTAAAGGGACCCCTGACCATTAGGTCCAGTTGTGACCGACTCTGGGGTTGCGGCGCTCATCTCGCTTTATTGGCCGAGGGAGCCGGCGTACAGCTTCTGGGTCATGTGGCCAGCATGACTAAGCCGCTTCTGGCGAACCAGAGCAGCGCACGGAAACGCGGTTTACCTTCCTGCCAGAGTAGTACCTATTTATCTACTTGCACTTTGATATGCTTTTGAACTGCTAGGTTGGCAGGAGCAGGGACCGAGCAACGGGAGCTCACCTCGTTGCGGGGATTCGAACCGCCGACCTTCTGATCGGCAAGTCCTAATCTCTGTGGTTTAACCCACAGCACCACCCATGTCCCTGCTGTTTCTTTACTGAGTCCCTAATCTATTTTGCAGGGTTGTTGTGATAATTAAATGGGTGGGTGGGGAGAGAACCATGCATGCCACTTTGACCACCCTGGAGGAAGATGTAAACACCTTAAATAGATAAATGCATACACCTGCACCTTGGATTCTGACCTTACCTAGCTAGTAGGCAGCAACAGCTTATGCATCTCTATAAAAAGGTAACGGTAAAGGACCGCTGACAGTTACGTCCAGCCGCAGATGACTCTGGGGTTGCGGCGCTCATCTCGCTTTACAGGCCAAGGGCGCCAGCGTTTGTCTGCAGACAGTTTTTCCGGGTCATGTGGCCAGCATGACTAAGCCACTTCTGGTGCAACGGAACACCAAAACCAGAGCAGGCCACGGAAATGCCGTTTACCTTCCCGCCGGAGTGGTACCTATTTATCCACTTGCACTTTTGGGTGTGCTTTCAAGCTGCTAGGTTGGCAGGAGCTGGGACCGAGCAACGGGAGCTCACCCCGCCACGGGGATTCAAACCACTGACCTTCTGATTGGCAAGCCCAAGAGGCTCAGTGGTTTCGACCACAGCGCCACCCGCGTCCCATGCATCTCTATAGGCTGATGCATATTTGTAGTGGAGAAAAAGGGGGAGATTTCAGAGCAGTACAGTGGATACAGATAGTGGAGTGGGGAGCCTTGTCTCTCCTGATGCTGCTGGACTCCCAAGTCCAGTTTCAGGGACTGGGCTGAGGAGGAATGGTGGGAGCCGCACTCCCTTTTTCTGAACCTTCCCAAGGGCAGGAGGACAGTATTGATTCAGAACAGTGGTTTGCAGAGGGGCATAGCCCAGAGATGGAAAGCTGGGAAATACTGGGTGAGGAACAGCTAGAAGAGGAAGCACCAGGAGAGGGAGAGAGCTGGTAGATTCAGTGTCCTTGGACAGCATTCCTGACCCCCCCTTTTGCCTAAGACTAGACGGGCTTGGAATGTGATAGAGCAGAGAGCGCAGCGGCAATAAGCTCAAATTACCCGATGTAGGAGTGACGTAGATTAATGGGGATGGAGGGGGTAAACCTTTACTGGGAGCAACACCATTTTTTAGAGAGATATGTCTCTCACTGTGATGATTAAAGAACTTACCGTATTTTTTGCTCTATAAGACTCACTTTTTCCCTCCTAAAAAGTAAGGGGAAATGTGTGTGCATCTTATGGAGTGAATGCGGGCTGCACAGCTATCCCAGAAGCCAGAACAGCAAGAGGGATCCCTCTTGCTGTTCTGGCTTCTGGGATTCAGAATATTTTTTTTCTTGTTTTCCTCCTCCAAAAACTAGGTGCGTCTTGTGGTCTGGTGCGTCTTATAGAGCGAAAAATACAGTATCTGGTAAGAACGCTCCTTTTGTTTGATCTGCTTATTTACTGCCAGAAGCCTGACATCCAGCCAGCAGATGCAGTCCGAAAAACATGTGGAAGGCCACAGGATTCCCCATCCCTGCTTGAGACTGTGCAGACAAAGGTTCAAATCCCCACTCTGCCATGAGGCTCACAGGTGACACTGAGCAAGTCAGCATTGCTCAGCCTAACCTACCTTGCAGGATTGTTGTGAAGTTTAAATTGGAGAATGGATGCTATCCTGGATGAAACGTTGGTGGGTTGCTGGTTTTTTGTTTTTTTTTAATGCAATATATTTAATACTCTCCTTTGGGCAAATGCAATGATTCCGTCCTCTTCCTCCTCACCTCTCATCTCGGCACCTGGCAGGAGAGATCTGCCGGCGACACCCTCTTCCTTCTCCTCCCCTGTAGTGGGAGCATTAAGCAGCTGGAGCAAGCGGATTGAATTATCAGCATCCTCTGGATGTGCTCTTCACGCTGAAATCCTGGAGCCCGGCTCCCCCGTCCCCTCCTCTGTGCCACTTCTTAAGCTTCTTCTATTTACAGTAACAAGTATAAAATATTTACACAAGCTATAAAGGGATTTCAAGCCCCTGTTGGAGCGCTGATATTAAATAATAGTGCATAATAAAGCAATAGCAGATGCATTAACCGTATGGATGGATGGGTGCGTGGGGGGGGGCACTGCTAGACCAGCAATCCTGTGCCAGGATTCAGCACCAAGGAGAGAGAGAGAGAGAAATGTTTGGACTTCAATCACCAAAGGGGAGAACCTAAAAGCCTGATTGTTTCATGCTGCAGTCCTATGTCTGGGTATCACTGGAGTTTTGGGAATCTCCAGTTGACTTTATCCATCAGGGCCCACCTATAGTTTTCTCTCTCTCTCACACACACACACTTCCCAAGCCTGCAGACATGTGCTGTGGTTAATGCAGAGATCCCAGCATCTTGAGTGCATATATCTCCTGTACAACCATTGATGTTCCAGCGCTGTTTGTTGGATTGTTTCCTGCAGAAAATGGGAGTGGGGCAATAATAATAATAATAATAATAATAATAATAATAATAATAATAATAATAATTTATTTATATCCTGCCCTCCCCAGCCGAAGCCGGGCTCAGAGTGGCTAACAACAGTAAAATAATACAGCATTCTAAAATCAATTCATTATAAAACCAGTTTAAATCAAATTAATGGCAACCTTGGGCTGGAGTACTGTGAGGATTACCAAAGGAGGGGGTCAGGCTGTGCCTTGGCCAAAGGCCTGGTGGAACAGCTCTGTCTTGCAGGCCCTGCGGAAAGATGCCCAAACTGCCAAGCATGCCACATGTGATGGTGTAAAGATGCTGTCAGCAGCTCCCAGCTGGTTGCCCAGGGAAGTACAAAGCCCTAAACGACCTTGGCCCAGTATACCTGAAGGAGCGTCTCCACCACCATCGTTCAGCCCGGACACTGAGGTCCAGCTCCAAGGGCCTTCTGGCGGTTCCCTTCCTGTGAGAAGTGAGGTGACAGAGAACCAGGCAGAGGGCCTTCTCGGTAGTGGCACCCTCCCTGTGGAATGCCCTTCCATCAGATGTCAAGGAAATAAACAACTATCTGACTTTTAGAAGACATCTGAAGGCAGCCCTGTATTGGGAAATCTTTAATGTTTGATATTTTGTTCTGTTTTTAATGTTCTTTTGGGAGCCTCCCAGAGTGGCTGGGGAAACCTATCCGATGGGCCGGGTATAAATAATAATAATAATAATAATAATAATAATAATAATAATAATAATAATAATATAACAACAACAACAACAACAACAACAATTAATTGCCAGGTTTTAAATGAACTCTGAACCCCACAATGGTTACACTTAGCCCTTTATGAGGTGACTTAAATATTACACCAAAACGATCCAACCTCTAGTTGCTCAGAACACTTGTCATTCTTTGCTCATTTTCCTCCATTCTGTATGTGCACCTTTGCAAAAAGGGGACTTTTAGCCGGAAATGTCTCAGAAAAACTGAAAGTGACAATGCTGTGGCCGTACTTCTGCCAACCAGCCAGTGTCCTTTTCAGATTGTGATTTTAAATGCAGTAGCTTATTAGGGCTGGCAGCATCTATGGATATGCATAGCTTGTACACAGCACCGGCGATGAGGATAGGCTTGAATTGTGTGGGCAGTAGCAGGCTGGAGAATTCAATAAGATATGGGTGGAGGAGCGGTGGCTTTCAGCCCCTGCTCAGTATCTTGTTCCTTCCCATGTTTAGCAGGATCAGTGATGCAAAGCAAGCAAATATATGCAAATGTGCATGATTTACACAATGCACAAAGGCCAGGATTTCACAGCGCAGAATTTGGGTTAAATCGGGAAATTATCTGTCTGTGCGTGCACACACACTTTCTCTGATGATAATAGGGGTGTCCTATTCAATAATAATAATATCCCACCTATCTGACTGTGTTGCCACAGCCACTCTGGATGGCTTCCAACACACATAAAATCATAATAAAACATTAAACATTAGAAAACTTCCATATACAGGGATGCCTTCAGATGTCTTCTAAAGGTTATATAGTTACTTATCTCCTTCGCTTAGGCCCGGGGTTGCATAACTCCATACCCTTCACCATTTCTCCAAAGAAAATAGGGACATCCTAAGGAAAAAGTAGGGATGCGGGTGGCGCTGTGGGTTAAACCACAGTGCCTAGGACTTGCCGATCAGAAGGTCGGCGGTTCGAATCCCCGCGACGGGGTGAGCTCCCGTTGCTTGGTCCCTGCTCCTGCCAACCTAGCAGTTCAAAAGCACTTCAAAGTGCAAGTAGATAAATAGGTACTGTTCCGGTGGGAAGGTAAACAGCGTTTCCGTGCACTGCTCTGGTTCGCCAGAAGCGGCTTAGTCATGCTGGCCACATGACCCGGATGCTGTACGCCAGTTCCTTCGGCTTGTAAAGTGAGATGAGCGCCGCAACCCCAGAGTCGGCCACGACTGGACCTAATGGTCAAGGGTCCCTTTACCTTTACCTTTAAGGAAAAGGTGGGACATTCCAGGATCAAATCAGAAACCAAGACGGCTTTTCCCTGTAAATCTGGGACTGTCCCTGGAAAATAGGGACACTTGGAGGGTCTGCACCTGTCACCTGATCCTTTTAACTAAAGGTGTTGACAAGGATTGAATTGCTTCCAAGAATTTTGCTGCCCCTGCCCATGTTTTTCTTTACAGGAGACCTGCACTACTCAGAACCCAGCAAGCTGAACAGATTCCACCAGCTGAGGATGGCAAGGATCTGTCTGTTTTAGTTCTCTCCATTTACCCTGTTTTAAATTTTAAATTCCGTTCTGCACAGTTCTGCACCAATTTGCATTTTTTAAAAAAGGTCTCCATCTAAAGTCATCACATTTCAGTGTGACTTTCTCCCAGTAAACATGCTTAAATTCAGTTTTGACTAATGCACGCATTCCTGCAAGCAATTTTACCCAATGCCTTTTGTATGCTATTTCCTCTAAGAGATTCATATTCATGCAATTATATGCATTTTTGTAAACACTTCAGTCAGTTAGAACTGAATCACAGAATTGCTAATTTCAAGGGATGGCTGTGCTTCGGTCCTCATGTTTCGGGAAGTGCGAAATTGGACAGATTCGTCTCTAAATGCAAACTGAATCACATTTCTCCCCCCTATCCCTGATGACAGCCCACTAGAGGGCTCCATAAACTTCCTGATTTGGCTATTTGTTCCAGGTCTGCACTAACAGGGGGACCGTCAAGTACCTGGCAAGCTGTAATTCATTGGGTGGGTGGCAGATTTCAGATCTTGGCTCAGCCATGAATCTTATTGGTGGGTTTCAGGCCAATCCTTGCCTTGCCACCTCCATCCATCTTACAGGATGATACGGAGCAATTCCCAGGTACACCGCCCTGAGTCCTTTAGAAGAATGGTGTGATATGTGATCAATGGGGAAGACCTCCCAGGCATCATATCTCTCCCCAGCTCCTGAGCTACAGAGGCTTTCGCAACTTACAGCCCACCGAAGCTGAACATTTCAACTGCGCAACATAGCCTGAATTTTGCATCCCAGACACCAGGGCAGGATTTTAGACACGGTGAACGTCTGGCTTGAAAACCAGAAGTCCTCCCGCTGTCTCTGCATAGCCAATATTTCCTCTAGGCTATTCTCACACAATCCCGACACAATTTCCTTAATAAAACCTGCTGTAGGTTTATGGCAGTTGGACTTAAGTGTCGTACGTTACCGAAGGACCTAATAAAAAGGGAACTAGCTAACTCTGCAGAGGCAAATGTGGCAGAAAGCAGCCTTTTCCTGGATTAATTACAATAGGCCATCTATAAAAGGAGGCAGACCTTTTCGGGTGACTGATGTCCATGGCAGCAATGAGGTACAGGTAACCTCTGCCAAAGTGGAATAAAACCTCAAGGGATGGGTCCCAAATAATTATGGATTAGCAGAGCAATCCAAACTCCAGTGCTGGAGAAGGTTTGGATGTGTTCTGCCATCCGGGCAGGTCTTTGGTTGGTGGAGAACTACAGGGAGCCCCTGAAGGCCTGGACTACAGAAGCACCAGTAGCTCCACCAAACCCTACTATGGCTGACCAGTGATTTGGGTTGGCCACTAAGTCATCACCTCCAACCTGTTAAGGCTTTTTAATTAAAATTGTAGGTGCTTGTATGCATTACTATGTTGATTGGTTGCCAACGGAACTTTAGAGAGTTCTCTAGCAGCTCTCATGGGATTGGCTAACTTTGGTCACATAGGAGGTATCTAGCGAAGGAGAGACCTCATTTTATGTGAAGCAAAGGCTGTGTTTTAGAATCCACTGTGAACACTGCTAAGTTGAATCGAGTGTCGGAGTGCTTCTTCTCTACTTGGGAGAAAGAGCAACGATGCAGGAGAAGGCAAAAGAGGAAATCTCTTATGGGAGCTGCAAACCATGGCCTCATTCAGATACAGAAGGCTGAGTGCCGAGCTCTGGAAAGAGAGGAAAATACAGTTGTTTGGAAGTTAGAAGATGAGATAAGCATGTTCCTGTAAATCTTATGTTTTAATTCATCTATAACTATGAGTTTCTGCATGCAAAGTTTTTGAATGTTAAATGCCAAGACATTGGTTTGATTTCCAAAGAAGGGTGTCAGTCATATATATGGTTTGACCTTCTTAGCTGTGTTTTCGCTACTCTTACTTTAACAAAGGCTTGTGGAAACCGCTAGAAAGAGGGGTGGACTTTGGTTTTTCAAATTTCAGTGGCACCCCATGCAACGCCCCTGCCTCTTGCCTTCTGTTCTGCTCAATTCACTATAATAGTTGCAACGTCTTGCGGCACCCCCTAGGCTTAGTGTCCAGTGTGGTGGAAAGAGTTGTGCTGCCCTAACTATGTAACTGTGTGCAGTAGTGTATGGAATATAGCTTCTCAAGCGCACGATGAAGAATCAAATCCTGTTTCCCCCAGCAAGCGGGCCATTTGTGCAGCTTTGCTGGAGTTTCCTTTGGCATTGTTGTTGTTGTTTAGTCGTGTCCGACTCTTCGTGACCCCATGAGCCAGAGCACGCCAGGCACTCCTGTCTTCCACTGCCTCCCGCAGTTTGGTCAAACTCATGCTGGTAGCTTCGAGAACACTATCCAGCCATCTCATCCTCTGTTGTCCCCTTCTCCTTGTGCCCTCAATCCTTCCCAACATCAGGGTCTTTTCCAGGGAGTCTTCTCTTCTCATGAGGTGGCCAAAGTATTGGAGTCTCAGCTTCAGGATCTGTCCTTCCAGTGAGCTCCTTTGGCATTAGAAATCCAGTGAAGTGGGTTGCATTGTCCAGCATCTGTGAAGCCGAAACCTTGGACCAAGCCCAGACCCTCTGAGGAACAATGCAACTCCACGATGCATTCAACAGCAGAAATATGGAACAGAGTACATTTGAGGAAAAGCAGGGGACGGGACCGGAAGCCACTGTTTACAAGCCAAGGTGCGTGTGCGCAGGTGAGCAATTGAGAGAGAAATGAAGGAAGAAAGCCAGAGAGCCCTAACCCAGCGAACATGACTGCCTTCCAAGCTTGGGGCCGCGCAGCGCTGGTGAATTATTCAAGCTGGTCTCAAGTAAGTGCAATTCATTAGAATAAATGATCTCTTTCACGGCTTGGTCCCTCTGGGAAGGACGGGCCACTTTCTCCTACTTTCCGTAGCCTCATCACATGTATGGAGCGGCCCGGGCACCATTAAATACCAGCCTGCCCTGAGGATTGGATTTCATGAGAGGGTGGCTGTGTCAGTAATTAAATACTACCGTTCCTGGAGGTGACAAAGCACGGGCTGCAGAGAGCAAAGGCCAATTGCATCTCAAGAGAGACACCTGTGCCGCTCAGAGCGAGAGATAGGGGCAGCGAGAGGGCAAGTGCAGACACAGCATTATTTTTTTCCTGCCAGTCCCCTGGTGAACCACACTTTTGCCATCCCCACAACCTCTTTCCACCCTTCCCGCGTCTGCTTAAAAAAACAGGGACAGCCAGGAACAAATGGGAGAAGAATATGTTCCTGGCTGTCCCTGTTTTTTTAAGCATTGCCACCTGTTTTGCCATTTAGGGAGGTTTTTTTTCAGGGCAAGCGGGTAGGTAAAGGGTAAAGGGACCCCTGACTCGTGACCGATTCTGGGGTTGTGGAGCTCATCTCACTTTATTGGCCAAGGGAGCAGGCGTACAGCTTCCAGGTCATGTGGCCAGCATGACTAAGCCGCTTCTGGCGAACCAGAGTAGCGCACGGAAACGCCGTTTACCTTCCCGCCGGAGCGGAACCTATTGATCTACTTGCACTTTGACGTGCTTTTGAACTGCTAGGTTGGCAGGAGCAGGGACCGAGCAACGGGAGCTCACCCCGTTGCGGGGATTTGAACCGCCAACCTTCTGATCGGCAAGTCCTAGGCTCTGTGGTTTAGACCACAGCGCCACCCACATCCCTTAAAAGAAAAGAAAGGTAGCATGCATAAAAATGGTGTCATGGCAGCCCAAGAATGAGGGAGAATGAGACACTTGTGTTAGATGGCAACTGCAGGGATGCAAAATATCCCCCCTCCCCCACCCTTTGCCTCATTATTAGCTTGGCTGCCTGGTTGGCCACCCCCAGCCAATGCTCTTTACTGCCCCCTTGTGTTATTCCTCCCAGACTCACCTTGTTCTTAGGAAGGGTCAAGGGCAGGCACCCCCAACCTGTGGTCCTCCAGATGTTTTGGCCTACAACTCCCATGATTCCTAGCTAACAGGACCAGTGGTCAGGGATGATGGGAATTGTAGTCCAAAACATCTGGAGGGCCGAAGGTTGGGGATGCCTGATCAAGGGGGTCCTTCTGCAGAGTGAGGCCGTCTGGGTGTGGTGGCCTGAGTTATTGCCACAGTTATATACCAACTGCCCTGAGATCTTTTGATGAAGGGTGGTATGCAAATCTAAGAGCAGCAGCAGCAGCAGCAGCAACAACAACAACAACAACAACAACAACAACAACAACAACAACAACAGGAACAACAGGAACAACATGTTGAGTCCCAAACTTGGGGCATGCATCTTCCCATACATGCTTCTGCGCAAGTCATGTGACACTTGCAAGGTCACAGAGTTAAAAAGACTCACTTTTGGGGGGGCGTGCCTTCATGGAGACCAAAAAATGCATTTTTGGGTACTGAGTGAGATCACAGGCCCCCCAAAAGTGCTTTTTTAAGGGAGAGATCTCAGCATGAAATCATGCAAAATCATGGCGACAAAAATGACCGCCGTACTCTCACAGGATGTCCTGTTTTTTCTGGGACACCTGCAGGGTATGTAATTAGAAACTTTTTTTTTTAAAAAAAAGTTTTTCTAGCCACTATGTCAAACTGCAATTGCTGTCCCTCCCAGGCACCACAATACTAATTTCTATTTTTAACCATCCAGTATCTTCTGATGTTTTATTTATGCTTTAAAATTGCGTTCTATGGATAGCCCTAGACTGATTTTATTGTATGTTGTAAGCTGTCTTGATATAGTTTAGGGAAGTGTGGGTTATAAATGTTTAAATCGGCAAATAATCAAACATCTGAAGGGCACCAGGTTGAGAGCATCTGCAGGGTACCATGTGCCTCCACAGAGACATAGTGGCAGCTCTCCAAGGTTTCTGGCAGGGGTTTGCCCCTGCCACACTTGAAAGCAGTGGCGTAGCGTGGGGGGTGCAGGGGGGGCCGGCCGCACCGGGCGCAATATCTGGGGGGGGCGCGCTCGCCGCCTCCGGAGTCGCCGAAGAGCCTCGGGCGCAGGCTGTAGCAGAGCCCCATGTCTCGCGGAACCGATGAGCTGGCAGCGGCTCTCAGCGCTCGCCGCGGAGGGCGCACTAGGCAGCCCCTCCTCACAGCCCCGCCGCCGCCACCGCCGCCGCTGCAGCTGCTGGGCCATGTTGCATTTTCCTCGCCTCTCTGCCCTCCTCCTCCGGGCAAGCGGCATCGTTTGGGCAGCAGCGCCAGCGGCAACTCGCCTCAGATCACCTGACACGGACCTGCCGCCGCCGCCGTGGCTACCTTACCGTAAATACCCCAGACCAGGCAGCAGCAAGAAGAAGCTGGCAGCGGCGGCAGGTTAGGGGTTAGGGGGCGCAAATTACTTGCCTTGCCCTGGGTTAGGGGGCGCAAATTACTTGCCTTGCCCCAGGTTAGGGGGCGCAAATTACTTGCCTTGCCCCGGGTGCTGACAACCCACGCTACGCCGCTGCTTGAAAGTGACAAAGTCTGATCTCTGGACTTTTTGTATGCAAAGCCACGGGCTCTTCCGCTGAGCTATAACCCTTCCAAAAATGTTTCACTCGTCACAGAAGTGTTTCCTTGCCATGTGGCCTTGAGACCAGAGCCTGAATTGGACCAGGATCCTCAAATCTTTGCTTTATGAATTCCTTGCCTCCAGCAGCCCCATAATTGCTCTGTCACCTTTTATTCCCCACAAATCTGTTTATGCTGCCCGAGGCGCTGCTTTGGATTTTTTGTGTGTGTGGATGATAGCGGTGGCAGACGAGGCAAAGGAGAAAAAAAGAGATTTCACTTCAGGAGCAAGATGTTACTGCAAAGATGTCTCCTGGATATAAATCCATGGTGCACTTTTCCAAAAAGCAGTGTCTTTTTGTGTTCACTTCTAACAATTCCTCATAACAACCATCATAGGTCAAAGAGTCGCTTTTGGGAAATGCAAAGGGATTTGTGACTTCGAAACGAATGCATCAGTAGTTCCATTGTGCGGCTTACAATAATTATACCCTCCAAGTCCCCTGTTTTTCCAAGTACAGTCACAGAATTATGAAAGCTATCCTGGCTTCTGATATAATGATGATAACAACAACAACAACAACAACAACAACTTTTGTTATTTATACCTCGCCTATCTGACTGGGTTTCCCCAGCCACTCTGGGCGGTTCCCAACGGAATACAGTCATACCTCATGTTACGTTTGCTTCATGTAACCTTTTTTCAGATTGCGTCCCGCGGCGACCTGGAAGTACTGGAAAGGGTTACTTCCAGGTTTCGCTGCTCTTGCATGTGCAGAAGCGCTAAATCGCGCTTCGCACATGTGCACAAACACCAAATCGCTTGGTGCACCTGCACAAATACGGGGCTTCAGGTTGCGGGTTTTTCATGTTGCGAACAGGCCTCCGGAATGGATCCCGTTCGCAACCAGAGGTACCACTGTATTAAAAACACGATAAAAGATCAAACATTAAAAACTTCCTGATACAGGGCTGCCTTCAGATGTCTTCTAAACATCAGGTAGTTGTTTATTTCTTTGACATCTGAAGGGAGGGCGTTCCACAGGGTGGGTGCCACTACCGAGAAGGCCCTCTGCCTGGTTCCCTGTAGCTTTGCTTCTCGCAATGAGGGAACCGCCAGAAGGCCCTTGGTAGGTCTTTCAAGTAGGTCTGTGAAGAGTTTTAGAGTTGGTATCCCGCTTTATCACTACCCAAAGAAGTCTCAAAGCGGCTAACAATCTCCTTTCCCTTCCTCCCCCACAACAAACACTCTGTGAGGTGAGTGAGGCTGAGAGACTTCAGAGAAGTGTGACTAGCCCAAGGTCACCCAGCAGCTTCATGTGGAGGAGTGGGGAATCAAACCCAGTTCACCAGATTACGAGTCCACCGCTCTTAACCACTACAGCACACTGGCTCATGTGGTCTTGGTGGCTGCCCCCAGTCACCAGTCTAGCTGCCGCATTCTGGATTAGTTGTAGTTTCCAGGTCACCTTCATAGGTAGCCCCACATAGAGCGCACTGCAGTAGTCCAAGCGGGAGATAACTAGAGTCATCTCTTGATAAATGGTAGGTAGTTGTGAGCACCCAACCTCCAGATCGGCATCTGTCAGCCATGGGGTCCTCAATGTTGTTGGACTACACCTCCCATCGCCCCCCAGACAGTTTTGCCAATGGTTGGGGGGGATGATGGGAGTTGTAGTCCGACAATATAGGTGAGGCTGGAGAACCCAGATCTAGAGCCAGCCAAGGTGGTTCTGAAAGAGGCCTCAGACAAACATCTCTTTCAGACACAGGTCGTGGGGAACCCTGCCGTTGCATCTCGACCGTGTTTTCTTGCCCTGCTTCCTCCTGTCAGCACAGTTTTTTACTGCTGCCATCAATTAGCATGGCCGGCGGCAAATTAGAGCAACACCAATTAAACAGCATGTCAACGCCGCAGCCGCGCACAAGGCGAGGAAATGCAATTACACCTCGGGAAAGAGGGGCCGCTTGATTTCCCAGATGGCCAAGGCTGGCGGGACCCACTGGAAGCAGCTGCTGCAACTGGGACTGGAGGCTGGAGCCTCATTTTCCCCCGGCAGGAGCAACTGGAGGCCACGTAGCTGGCACGAGATTAATTAATTAATCGACTAATATTCCACAGAGGGGCGATGGGGGACGATGGAGCAGTGAAGAAGATTTCTGCATCAGGTTGTCTAGTACCGACGGAGGTGGGGGGCTGAGAATGGTGTGGAGTCTCTCCCCCCCATTTTTAAATTCATTTTATAACACAAATAAAAAACATAAACAGAAAAGACAAACAATACAAACAAATTCTTGCCATATCCTTATTTTTTCTAAACATTGTTAAGTGGGCTTCCCCAAGTCCCACCTATCTGATTTTCATTTTACTTCATCTTTAGCAGTTTACATATATCATAATTTCTAACCATCTTTTTTTAAAATCACACTTAAAATAACTTCACATTTTATCACTTACAAATAATACTATTTTAAAATACCCTATCATCTACTTCTAACCCTACAGCCTATATCCACTTCCAAAGCTATTCTAAGATTATGAACATATTTTTTCAAATATTCCTTAAACTTCTTCCAGTCTTCTTCCACCGTCTCTTCTCTTTGGTCTCGGAGTCTCCTGGTCAGTTCGGCAAGTTCCATATAGTCCATCATATTCATCTGCCATTCTTCGATAGTTGGTAAATCTTGTTTTTTCCAATTCTTCGCTAACAATATTCTCGCAGCTTTTGTGGCATACAGAAAAAAAGTAACATCCTTTTTGGGGATTTCACCCCCCACTATACCAAGTAAAAAGGCTTCTGGTTTTTTAATAAATGTGTTTTTCAACACTTTTTTCAATTCATTATAAATCCTTTCCCAGAAGTCTTTTACCTTGGGGCACGTCCACCACATGGGGTAAAAGGTTCCTTCTTTTTTTCTACATTTCCAGCATTAATTATCATGAGTATGATACATTTTTGCTAACTTCACTGGTGTTAAATACCATCTGTACATAATTTTCACCAAATTTTCTAATAATAATAATAATAATAATAATAATAATAATAATAATAATAATAATTTATTATTTGTACCCCGCCCATCTGACTGGGTTCCCCCAGCCACTTCCCAGTTCCCCCAGGCGGCTTCCACAAAGACCAAAAATACACTAAAATGTCATACATTAAAAACTTCCCTGAATAGGGCTGCCTGAAGATGTCTTCTGAATGTCAGGTAGTTGTTTATCTCTTTCACATCTGATGGGAGAGCGTTCCACAGGGCGGGCGCCACTACCGAGAAGGCCCTCTGCCTGGTTCCCTGTAGCTTTGCTTCTCACAGTGAGGGAACTGCCAGAAGGCCCTTGGTGCTGGACCTCAGCATCCGGGCAGAACGATGGGGTGGACACGCTCCTTCAGGTATACTGGGCTGAGGCCGTTTAGGGCTTTAAAGGTCAACACCAACACTTTGAATTGTGCTTGGAAACGTACTGGGAGCCAATGTACGTCTTTCAAGACCGGTGTTATGTGGTCTCAGCAGCCGCCCCCCGGTCACCAGTCTAGCTGCCGCATTCTGGATTAGTTGTAGTTTCCGGGTCATCTTCAAAGGTAGCCCCACGTAGAGCGCATTGCAGTAATCCAAGTGAGAGATAACTAGAGCATGCACCACTCTGGCGAGACAGTCTGCGGGAAGGTGGGGTCTCAGCCTGCGTACCAGATGGAGCTGGTAGACAGCTGCCCTGGACACAGAATTGACCTGCGCCTCCATGGACAGCTGTGAGTCCAAAATGACTCCCAGGCTGCGCACCTGGTCCTTCAGGGGCACAGTTACCCCATTCAGGACCAGGGAGTCCTCCACACCAGCCCGCCCCCTGTCCCCCAAAAACAGTACTTCTGTCTTGTCAGGATTCAGCCTCAGTCCATTAGCCATCCTCCATCCTCCAGCCGCCTCTTAATTCATTGCAAGCTGTAAATTTGATTCCCTTTTCCCACAAATTCTCCCAATCCACCATCATGATATTGAGAATGGTGTGGAGTCTTGGGTGCAAATGGAAGAGACCTGGAAGCAGGTCTTACATTTGCAACATGGGGAGAAAGACTCGTTCCCATGCCACTTGACTCCTCCCAGTGTGGCCTCCTGGACCCTTAACAGCTGTTTTCCTGGGGAAGGGCCGTAGGACAGTGGAGGAGGGGCACATGCTAGGCATCCAGAAACTCCAAGGTTCAAGCCTTGGCCTCTCCAGCTAAAGGGTCGAGGAGCAGGTTATGGGAAAGATCTTCCTCTGTCTCAAATCTCAGGAAGCCACTAACAGCCCAAATTGAACAAAATGGGGAAGATGGACAAGTTCCTGGCCTGGTCAAGGGCATCCTCCTGGACCCCAATATTTTATATTTCTGGCTTATTTTGTGCAATGTTTGATTGTGCTGTGCCCAGGGACGTAGCATGGGTTGCCGGTGCCCTGGTAGACTGGGCAGCGATAAATCCCTTTGCCAGCCAGCATCTAATCAGGGAAGTCTCTCCTTTGTCATAAGAATTTTAAGGTCTCAAATATAGCATAAATATTCATAAATGCACACATGTCTAAATATATGAACCATGTGTCTGAAATAGTATGGGAGAGCAATCCTGAAACCATTTTGACTCTCCCTATGACCTCAAATATTCCTCTGCAATAAGGGAGACAAATGAGGAGAGCCTTCCCATTGTCTTTTTGCTTGCAAATCCTGTCTTAAGGCTGTATTTGTGTATGAATAGGGTGAGCCTGTGACCTGGATTCAGGAACTAAACTATTAAGAACCACAAAAGAATGGCCAGGCTGCCCAGGAAAAGCAATCAGCGACCATTGTCAGGTATTCTGGCAGACAGGATTTCTGCTGTAGACCTCCTCCTTCTGTGATGTATGTATGATGTTTTGGGAGGTGGTCTTGGGCTACAGGGTGGGCAAAGTCTATATAAGGGCTTATGCACCATTGTTCAGGGTTCTCCTCCCTCCTGCGTGTGGCGAGTGGGGAACCTGTGGCAACAGTTCCTTGAATAAAGATCAGGCTTACTAGCCCCTTTGCTTCTCAATATACTCTGGTTGGCCTGTTACTTTCTCGTACTGGTAGGGAAACCCACTTAAGGACTGTATATGGGCTCTGGAATACCCCATAAGGGAAAGGGAGCAGTTTTTCTTATAACACCTTGCAAGCTGGCCCCAGCCTAGGAGCAGAGATAAGGCAGAGAAACATGAAGCCAGGAGTGTGGCTGTGTCACCTGTTGTAAAATAAAAATCTGCCCTTTTCCCCTTATGGGGTATCCAAGAGCCCATATAGAGTCCTTACGTAGGTTCCCTATTGGTAGGAGAAAATAACATAGGCCAACCAGAGAGTATTGAGAAGCAAAGCAGCTAGTAAGCTTGATCTTTATTGATCTGTTGCAACAGGGTGCTCCCCTCACACGCAGGAGAGAGGAGGACTCAGAACAATGGCACGCAAGGCCTTATATAGACATTTTAAATTCCCTGCCCTGGAGCTCAAGACCATCCCTCCATACATCATACATACATCACAGAAGGGGTGTAACCCAAGACCACCCCCTCAGATACATCATACCTACATCACAGAAAAGGTGGTCTAAAACAGAAATCTGAGTGACTTGTTTATCTCGTCTGACAGGTTACCTGTTAATGGTCATTTGATTGGATTGCCTGCTTACTGGAGGAACCCAGAAAAATGGCATGCAAGGCCTTATAAAGACTTTTGAAATTCCCATCCTGTAGATCAAGACCACCCCCAGAAACATCACAGAAGGGGTGTAACCTAAGACCACCCCCCAGATACATCCTACCTACATCACAAAAAAGGCGGTCTAAAACAGAATTTTTGAATGTTGTTTTTCTCCTGTCGTTGTTTATCTCCTGTCTGGCAGGTTACTTGATTGGATTGCCTGGGGAGCCTGGCCATTCTTTTGTAGTGATAAATACTTAGTAATGATAAATACCAAGTTCCCGAGTCAGGTCACAGGCTCACCTTATTCAAACACAGACATACCCTTAAGACAGGATTTGTGAAGGGAAAGACCATGGGGAGGCGTTTCCATTTTCTTTTGACCTTGCGGAGAAAACATTTGGTCAGTTTGGGACAGTTTGGGAATCAAAAATGGTTCCAGGTTGGTCTTCCTGTGCTGATCTATGTACATGCTTGGTTGGTACACTTATGAACATTTAACATATATCTAAGACCTCAAAATTCCTACCACACACCTCTCCCTCCTGTGCTTGCAGCAAATTGCTCTGGGCGACGCACGTGCCTCTGGCAGTGCTTTCCCGCCTTCCTCTTCCTCCCTCCCTCCTTTTGTTGTTGTTGTTTAGTCGTTTAGTCGTGTCCGACTCTTTGTGACCCCATGGACCAGAGCACGCCAGGCACCTCTGTCCTCCATTACCTCCCGCAGTTTGGTCAAACTCATGCTGGTAACCTCGAAAACACTATCCAACCATCTCATCTCTGTTGCCCCCTTCTCCTTGTGCCCTCCATCTTTCCCAGCATCAGTGTCTTTTCCAGGGAGTCTTCTCTTCTCATGAGGTGGCCAAAGTATTGGAGCCTCAGCTTCACGATCTGTCCTTCCAGTGAGCACTCAGGGCTGATTTCCTTAAGAATGGATGCGTTTGATCTTCTTGCAGTCCATGGGACTCTCCTTAGTGGGCAACAGATGGCCCAGGTGTCCCTTTACTGGCCAGGAGGAGAAAGAGGTGCTGCTGCAACCGCAGGATCAAAGACCCGGCCCTGGCGCAGCTTGCCTCCCTGTGACTCTGGCCTCAATGAGGGATCCTGCTGCAGGGATGCCTGGTTGCACCTCCTCAGAAATTTGCACCCGGGGTCATGCCCTCCCAGGCCACCCACACTACGGCACTGGGTGTGCCCCTGTTGAGACTGCTGTGCACCTATTGAAAAGCACAGATTCCCACGGCCCAGCCTAGGTCTCGTTCGAAGCAATGGTTCACTTTGGTAGACAGTGGCCTTCGGTGCAGAGGTACAGGTCCATTTGCATCAAGAGACGCAGGTCGTTCAGCAGATGGGAGACGTGCTTTGGAAGGAAACACACATTTGTATGTTCTCTGGAATCTGTTTACAATAAGGTAGCAGGTCTAGGATAACTGCATCCAGATTTTGCATGGACGGGCACATATTTACCCTTGCACCCAAACACGCAGAGCCCCCTTTTGCATTTTGCAAAAGCTGTTGATTTAACAACGGCTGGGTTGTTTGGCTGCAGCGCTTCCTGCCTGCTCCCCCCATTTCTCTTCCTATTGGAGTTAATGATTGTTACCTGGCCAATGTTAAATTGGTTTGACCTTTCTTTTGATGCGTGGCCAGCATAGCGCTGCTTTCGCTCGCTGGTTTGCCTGTCTCGTTGTTAGGAGAAGGTGAGTGGTTATAAAAAAAACAACAGGAAAATTTGCATACGTTTCAGTGAATTTGCCATGCGGCAAATTAGCAAGAGTCGGTAACTCGAACTGCTACGGGCCTGCACTCCCGTCCTCTTGCTGACATAACGTTGCCAACTGACCACGAAGAAGAAAAGCACGCTGCCTGCTCTTGTGCCTTTTGACGGCAGCTTGGTCTGCGGGAATCAGCAGGCAAAGCTCGTTGCGGCAGAGTCTGTGCCGTAGCCGTTCTACGCCAGCTAAGATCTGTTACATAAAGCTGGTACTCAAGGCGCAGCTGCAGAGGCTAGTTGAATAGTTGGCAACTCGAAGCAGGCATTTAGGACGGGGCTCACTTTACTGTTCTCCTCTTTCGTTCTCTTCTATTTCTGTGCGTGTGATCGACAGAACAACCGCTTGGCGTGGTTCTGATTAAGGAAGGAAAGAGATGAAAGGCTCCGCTATGCACCCAAACCCCCAAATTGGGGCAGTTGCAGCAGAGAGATGTGAGGGTTTGCCAGGCAGGCTGATCAAGGCCCATCAAAGTGCAAAAGGCAGAGCAGGTGATCAAAGCAGGGGAATTGGATTTCTTGTGTAGAGAGTCTAGGGGTGTCACCTGTTCCATATGGAGAAGAGGAGACTTGTGGTTTCAATAGATGGATTCTTGAAGTGGTGCTCTCCTCCTCCCCACCGCCACCCCTCTCGTTCTCTGGAATTTAAGATATAGGTCGCCTCCAGACTGTCAGTATTTCATGGGAGGGATTCAGACACACACCCGGAAATATACGTGTGATTTTCGGTGTGTTTATTTTTATTTTTTTATTTATACTTCTCAGGTTTATACGTTTCATGAATTTTACGATCATTTTAACATTTCGAAGCTTGACTTCCTTCCCCCTCTTTCTGCGGTTCTTGAAATTTACTTTTGAATATCTTCTGCATATCCACATTCATTTAATTTGCTCATTTAATCATCTGCTTTAAATATAAACTCTTATGAAACTGCAGGTTGTTTTGGCCAATTGCCAATGTCTGCAATTTATCTGTAAATATTCAATAAACCATTTCCATTCATTTATAAAAAGTTTGCTATCCTAGGTTCTTCTTCTTCAGGTAAGTTTTGCCATTTCTGCATATGCCATAAGTTTTTGTATCCATTCTTCCTTTGCTCTCTTTCTGTCCATTTTGGAGCGAGTGGCATTCTTGCTGCTGTAGTAGCATACAGAAATAAATTTCTATACAATTTAGGCAGTTATGTCCCTATAATTCCTCAAAGAAAAGCTTCCGGTTTGTTTGTTTTTTACAAAGGTTATTTTGAACACCCTTTTCAATTCCTTATATATCATTACTGGGAAAGGAAATATAGGTTTGTGCCACTGCAGTGGATTAAAGCAATCTGCCACGTTAGTGCAATAGCTTTACTTTGTCAAAAGCACCATCGTTGACAAAATAACTTTGTCATTCATTCGTCCCACACTTTATATTGCCTTTCCCCATCGAACTGCAAAAAGTCATAGGGAAATAATACACTGTCAAAGACAGGATGAAGGAACGACGAATGGAAAGATGTGTAGGGAACCCACAAACAAATCAGAACGAAGGCTCAATAAAGACTGAACATTGTCTAACCTCTATACAAACCTCATGCCAGCAAATCTCGATAGATCAGGTGTGGGAAACCTTTGACCAGCCCTGTGTTGCTGAACTACAATTCCCATAATTCCTGCCAGTTGGCTGTGCTTGCTAGGGCTAATGGGAGTTGCAGTCCATCTTTCCTCCCCATTATGCCGCTGTTCTGAAGAAATTGCCCCATTACAGCACTGGGCTGAAAAGAGAGTTTTAAACCCCTCCTCTCAGCCAAGCACTGTCATGGGGATGAGGGTAAAAGGTAAAGGTAAAGGGACCCCTGATCATTAGGTCCAGTCGTGGCTGACTCTGGGGTTGCGGTGCTCATCTCGCTTTATTGGCTGAGGGAGCCGGCGTACAGCTTCCGGGTCATGTGGCCAGCATGACTAAGCCGCTTCTGGCGAACCAGAGCAGCGCACGGAAACGCCGTTTACCTTCCCGCCGGAGTGGTACCTATTTATCTACTTGGACATGACGTGCTTTCGAAATGCTAGGTTGGCAGGAGCAGGGACCGAGCAATGGGAGCTCACCCCGTTGCGGGGATTCGAACCACCAACCTTCTGATCGGCAAGTCCTAGGCTCAGTGGTTTAACCCACAGCGCCACCCGCGTCCCTGGGGATGAGGGTAGTGGGGGCCTATGTGAGGTAGAGCTGTGCACTTCTCTCCCTCCCTCCCTCCCTCCCTCTCTCTCTCTCTCTCTCTGTGTGTGTGTGTGTGTGTGTGTGTGTGTGTGAGAGAGAGAGAGAGAGAGAGAGAGAGAGAACCTGCTGTTAGTATTTCATGCCTCCGATGCTGCAGATGAGATTGTTATAAATCACATGCCTGTCTGGGACGAGTCTGAGAAAGGAAGACAGTCTTATTTCTTCTGCAGTAATGTACTTTCGCTTTTATTTCTTGCTGTTTTGTTCTCTTGGATCTGGAGAGAACGGACGCCATTATGCCTTTGTCTGTACATAGTGTGTAAATAAATACAGTGGTACCTCGGGTTACAGGTGCTTCAGGTTACAGACGCTTCAGGTTACAGACGCTTCATGTTACAGACTCCGCTAATGCAGAAATAGTACCTCGGGTTTAAAACTTTGCTTCAGGATGAGAACAGAAATTGCGCGGTGGTGGCATGGCGGCGGCACAGCGGCAGCAGGAGGCTCCATTAGCTAAAGTGGTGCTTCAGGTTAAGAACAGTTTCAGGTTAAGAACAGACCTCCAGAACGAATTAAGTTCTTAACCTGAGGTACCACTGTAGTAGATTAGCTCTACAATGTCTCACTCTTCATGGTGTGTTTTGCCAGAAGATTAGTGTGCATATGCCAGCTGGTATATGTCGCTGAGCGCACTGGAGAAGAGGCGAAATGCCTTTTCCAGGGCTGCGCATACCAGAGGATGCTCAGAGATTCGTGGGCTTGCAGGCACCCCCAGGGCGTTTTTCCAACACCTGCATGTGTATGTATGTGAACTGTTATGTACGGTGAGCTCAGTGTGCATGTGTGAGAGCGAGTGCTTATTCAGAGGCAACTCTGGCCACAATCACTGTTGACGTTGTTCGAAAAATCAGATTATTTTTTTTAAAAATAATTTTTATTGAATGATTTTATGTTATATAAAACAATACAACCATACTACCACTAAATATAATTAAGAAATAAAAATTACATACATCAATATTTAGTTTGTTATTTGTTATTTACCGTCTTATTTCCTCCCAAACATTCCATACAAAAACACGCATATGTGCAGACACCCACACCCGCACACAAAATGATAATAATGAAAGTAAATATTTCCCCCCCCTTTTATCTTCCAAAATCTTTTCTTCAGCTTTGACTTCCTGTCAAATCCCTTTGCATATATTTTATCTTACAATCAAATGTACACAAAACAATAAACCTTTCTATATAAATTTTCCAATACATCTGAAAACATAATAAATCCTTAATTGTTGTCCACCTCCTTTTAGTTCCTTTATCACTCGAATGCTAGCATGGAGTCCAAACTATTATTGTATTTTTGAACATATCTTCTATAACCATCCCATTTTCCCACAAATTTTTGCTTTGAGTTTCATCTGAGTTTACTAGTCAATTGAGCCGTCTCCACCAATTCCTGTAATTTGATTTGCCAATTTGTTATTTTTGGAGCCTCGTGATCTTTCCAGAATTATTAATCGTTTATGCTTATTGGAATGAATTAATCATGCTTAATTTGCTTTTGTATTAATTGCTCTTTGCTGCATATATTCTAAGTATATTTTTCTTCTTTTAAGGCACAGGACAATCAGAGAGGGAATTGAATGCAGGCTCAGTGTAAGCAGATACAGTGGTACCTCGGGTTACATACGCTTCAGGTTACATACGCTTCAGGTTACATACACTTCAGGTTACAGACTCCGCTAACCCAGAAATAGTGCTTCAGGTTAAGAACTTTGCTTCAGGACGAGAACAGAAATCGTGCTCTGGCAGCGCGGCAGCAGCAGGAGGCCCCATTAGCTAAAGTGGTGCTTCAGGTTAAGAACATTTTCAGGTTAAGTATGGACCTCCGGAACGAATAAAGTACTTAACCCGAGGTACCACTGTAACATCAAGGATGGAGCTAACAGGTCCGCCTAGCAAAACAAGGGTTTGCAACAAATTAGGCAGGCAGAGATGAGCTGGCAGAACAGCACAGGACAGATAATGTGGGAAATGCTCCTTTGTTCAGCACTGTGTCTCTGGAATATATTTTGAAAGTATAAAATACTGCGGTTTCTTTCTGTACCAAACAGACCCTTTTCCTGACTGGAGAAGTCAGGGGTCTGTCCCTTCTTTATTCAGCTGAATAAATATGAGTTCTGCCTCTGACTCCGTTTCTGGGGCGGGGGGGGGGGGGAGAGGAATCTGGAACACCTATCCAAGGGAAGAACAGCATAGATTTATGCAACAACATGCAGCCCTTGGAGTTACCCAACCTTGACTGTGGTTCTTGGGCCAAGAAATGTTGTCCCCCCAAGAATATTATTGGCACAAAAATGGAAGCAAGAAGAATTACCGCCGAAAGAAGAATGGCAAATGAAGTTAATGGACTATGCAGAATTAGATAAATTAACAGGAAGGATTCGAAACCTGCGGGATCAGAGATTCTTAGGGGACTGGACTAAATATTTGAATTATTTGAAAAGCAATTGTGATAAACAGATTACGCTACTAGGACTGCAAGAAGTTCTGTAAGGAGGACTTTGTGAAATATTGCAAGGAAGACTTTGAATCATTAATCATTAAATCATTAATCTGATTTGAATTAATTTTATAATGAAATAATTTTAGAATGTTGTATCATTTTACTGTTGTTGGCCGCTCTGAGCCCGGCTTCAGCTGGGGAGGGTGGGATATAAATAAATGTTTATTATTATTATTATTATTATTATTATTATTATTATTATTATTGAAAAGAATTATTAATTAAGGACAATTAAAAGTAATAGAGAAATTAAGAAATGCAGAACAAGTGATAAAGAACGGACAATCTTCAGAGGTTGTTGACGGAAGTCATATATATATATATATATATATATGCAGGTTTTGGTGTCCTCGGGTATCTTCCCGTGTAAAAGTTGGGGTGTCTAGGCGACGTTTCGACGAGGTCTCACTCGTCATCTTCAGGCTGGTGCTTTCGGCTTCTTGTTACTGGAACAGAGCAGGATCTCAGTGTTTGAGTTCCTTTAAATACTGTTGAGGAGGTTCTGGGCAGAGAGGAAGTTCCCAGGCTAGTGTGCCTTTTCTTCTTTTGTTCCTTAATTGCTTGAGGGATATCTTGAGTGATTTCTTGAGTGATATCCTGAGTACCACTTAGGTGGGTCACCCATCTTCTCAGAAAAACTCTTCACAAAGTTCAAGAGGTCAAGACACAAAGGCTTTAGCAACTAATCCACACCTAATGACCCACCTAAGTGGTACTCAGGATATCACTCAAGAAATCACTCAAGATATCCCTCAAGCAATTAAGGAACAAAAGAAGAAAAGGCACACTAGCCTGGGAACTTCCTCTCTGCCCAGAACCTCCTCAACAGTATTTATAGGAACTCAAACACTGAGATCCTGCTCTGTTCCAGTAACAAGAAGCCGAAAGCACCAGCCTGAAGATGACGAGTGAGACCTCGTCGAAACGTCGCCTAGACACCCCAACTTTTACACGGGAAGATACCCGAGGACACCAAAACCTGCATTCCTGTACCCGTGAAAATCTACGAAAGCAAATATCTCACCTCTACGGGGAAGAAACCTTCCAGCTGACAAGAACCTACGAGAAACTAGAAATCCGAAGAGCCACCATCTTATGTGATCTCTTGTTCCTACGCAACTGCCGAGACAACAACTTAATTCCCACAAGCTTCCAACTTAAATTCCACTCTAAAACCCCAGCTACCGAAAGGATCCTGAAACGAACTGAACTATCCCTAATCAGAAACGAACTACACAAGAAAAGATACCTACTAAACCAAACCAACAAAGATCTGCTCACTCTTCACCTCAAACTCTGTAACAAAATCCACCCTGCACTCTGGGACAAATGCAAACAACTAGCCGTCTGGAGAGCTGAAACGGAGACCTCACATAAGACAGACACACATACCAACAAACTCCACAAACTAGAGAAACGCCAGAAGCCCAGCCACCCTCCACAACAACCCATGAAACAAACAGTACATAACATATCAGACAGGATCCTCACCTCAACTGAAACCAAAGTACTCTCCAAAGGTTTCAACTTTGCAGTCGCCCCGAGACGCATCCCCACGGAAAACATCATATGCGGAGTCGAAGCTAGCCTAACCAAAATCAACCCAGATGAAGCCAATAAAATCAGACTTGAAGTCACCAACATCCTCTGCTCCAGCAAACCACCCAGAAGCAATTTACACAAAGAAGAACAGAAAGCACTCACCAACCTGAGGAAAGACAACAACATAATCATTCTCCCAGCAGACAAAGGTAATGCCACTGTTGTGATGAACACATCGGACTACCAAGCAAAACTATCAAATCTACTCCAAGACCCTACCTACCAACCTATAAAAACAGATCCCACCACCTACCTGGAAAAAACCACCAAATCCAAAATAAAAGCCTCTCCTATCAGTGAAGAAATCCAGCTAAGAATCATCCCCAGAGAAAAATCATCCAGATGCCCCAAACTCTACGGCCTCCCCAAGATACACAAAGAAGGAACACCACTCAGACCAATAGTCAGCTCCATAGGCTCACCTCTACAAAATCTCGCTAAATTTCTCGCCAAGCAACTCCAGCCCTATGCAGAATCCATCTCTTCACACGTTCCAAACTCCTTCCAGTTCATAGAAACAATAAAGAAGCAAAACCTACATCCCAATGACCTACTTGTGAGCTTCGATGTTGTATCTCTCTTCACACAAGTGCCCATTAATGAAGCCTTGACAGCCATTCAAAACAAATACAATCCCCCCGAATACATCTTGGACCTGACCAACCACTGCCTAACCAACACGTACTTCATCCACAATGGACAAAGATACAAACAGATAGAAGGAGCACCTATGGGATCACCCCTCTCACCGGTCATCGCAAACCTGTACATGGAACACTTTGAAACCAATGCTTTAGACAAGTCAGAACACAAACCCAAACTTTGGCTCAGATATGTTGACGACACCTTTGTAATTTGGCCACACGGGAAGGAAAAACTGGACAGCTTCCTCACACATCTCAACAGCCTACACCCCAAAATACAATTCACTATGGAAATAGAAGCCAACAACCAACTTCCCTTTCTTGACGTCCTAATCTACAAAAAACCTGATGGCTCCCTAGGACACACTATCTACCGGAAAAAAACACACACCAACCGCTACTTACATGCACAATCACACCACCACCCTGCACAAATAAACTCCGTAGCCAAGACTCTCATCTCCAGAACCAAACGCCTGGCTGACAAAGACCACTTGACAACTGAGTTACAGAATCTCTCAAATGTGTTAATTGCCAATGGATACCAGCAAAACAGGGTTACGAAGCTAATCCAAAAAGAAACACCCCCCAAAAACCAAGACACAGAAGAAAACAATGGCATGGCCCTCCTTCCTTATATCAAGGGCACTACAGATAAAATTAGCAAAATCCTCCATAAACACAATATCAAAACAGCCTTTTGCGCCAACCAAAAAATAGCCAATATCCTCAGAAACCCCAAGGATAAAATCCAGTTGGAAAACCAAGGGGTCTATGAAATACCCTGCAAAGTCTGCCCAGCCACGTACATTGGACAAACAAACAGACGAATAAATGCACGTATCGCAGAACACAAGAATGCCGTCAAAAAAGAAGAAAAAACTTCCTCTCTCTTCCAACACATGAAAGAAACAGGACACGAAATTAATTTTGCAGATTCCAAATTGCTCTCTAACATGGAACATCACCACAAGAGAATAATCATGGAAGCCATCGAGATAGAGAAACACCCTCACAACATGAACAAGCGTGACGACACATCCCGCTTGCCAGACATCTGGAAATTAGCCCTCCCCACAAAAACTGACACCAGATCCAGAGGCACACAGAACGCCATCACCAATCAACCACACCAGACCCAAACCCAGACCCTCTCCACAGATAAATTACAGACACCATCCAGTAGCCAAACCATGGTGGCACCTCCGGATGCTGCACCCCCCTGCAATCCCTACACAGATCTGGCTGGCACAGGCCACAAAACCACAGCTCGCCCCTATACACGAAGCCAAGCCAGAGCACAACTAAATGTAGTACACCCATCTTCTCAGAAAAACTCTTCACAAAGTTCAAGAGGTCAAGACACAAAGGCTTTAGCAACTAATCCACACCTAATGACCCACCTAAGTGGTACTCAGGATATCACTCAAGAAATCACTCAAGATATCCCTCAAGCAATTAAGGAACAAAAGAAGAAAAGGCACACTAGCCTGGGAACTTCCTCTCTGCCCAGAACCTCCTCAACAGTATTTATAGGAACTCAAACACTGAGATCCTGCTCTGTTCCAGTAACAAGAAGCCGAAAGCACCAGCCTGAAGATGACGAGTGAGACCTCGTCGAAACGTCGCCTAGACACCCCAACTTTTACACGGGAAGATACCCGAGGACACCAAAACCTGCATTCCTGTACCCGTGAAAATCTACGAAAGCAAATATATATATATATATATATATATATATATATATATATATATCTACACACACACACACACACACACACACACATATATGTTGTTCCCCCTTGGTTTTAGGGCATGCATTGACTGATTAAAATGAAAGGGACTGTGTTAGCCTTCCCTAAAGCAGCATTTCATAGAACTGCAGAGTTGGAAGGGACCCTGAAGATCATCTAATTCATGGGTCAGCAAACTAAGGTCCGTGGGCCTGATCAGGCCCAATTGCCTTCTAGATCTGGCCCGCGGACGGTCCAGGGATCGCCTTGTGGCTTGCCAGCGTGTGGATCACCAGCGCGCACGTTCTTTCTCTCTCCCTCCCTCTCCCTCACACGGTGGCGCTTTTCTCCTCAGGGGCAGAGCAATCTTGTCCCGGGTGCCGTCGATGGCAGGAGTCGGTTTGCCCACCTGCCCACCTCAGCAGGGCGGCGTTGTGAAGGGGGTGTTATGTACTGAGTTGAATAGGATCCAGAATGCAGCAGTCTGATTGGTCTTAAAACAATAGGCTCCAGAATGCAGCAGTCTGATTGGTCCACAGGAGCCACCCAATCCAACTCCAGGTGGAAGTGAATCTGCGGCCTGATTAGCCTACAGGAGAATCCCGGAATTAGCCAATCACGTGGGGCCCATTGTGTAAATAATGTATATAAAGCAGACATTCTGGGGGAACTTCCATACCTCCTCACCACTATGAGCTGAATAAAGAGCATGAAATCCACACTCGACTCCGAGTATATTTCAGGGGGCATGTGATGCCGGCTGTTGGCTGGTGCGTTTTCCTCCTGCTCTTTCTCCCCCTCCCTCAGTCTGCCCTTCCTTCCTTCTCCATGCCCCTTCTCCGCTCCACTTCCTCACACGCTTTCTCTGTTGCCGCCTGCCTCCCTCCCTCCTTCATTCCTCCCATGGTGTTCAGGTGAGTTGTTGCGATGGCAGCGGCAGCTGCTTGTGGGTTGGCAGGCGGCTCTGTGTGGTGTAGTGGTTAAGAGCGGTAGTCTCGTAATCTGGGGAACTGGGTTCGTGTCTCCGCTCCTCCACATGCTGCTGCTGGGTGACCTTGGGCCAGTCACACTTCTTTGAAGTCTCTCAGCCCCACTCACCTCACAGAGTGTTTGTTGTGGAGGAGGAAGGGAATGGAGAATGTTAGCCCCTTTGAGACTCCTTCGGGTAGTGAGAAAGCGGGATATCAAATCCAAACTCCTCCTCCTCCTCCTCCTCCTCCTCCTCTTCTTCTTCTTCTTCTTCTTCTTCTTCTTCTTCTTCTTCTTCTTCTTCTTCTCCTCCTCCTCCTCTGCGGTGCCTCTCGGGAAGCAGCAGCAGCAGCAGGTGGTGGTAAAAGCTCCGGCGATGCTCCGGTTCCCCTACCTCTGTCCGTGTTTCCTCCGCCGGGACTGCTGCTTCTGTCTTTGCCAGCCAACGCAGCCTCCTGCCACGCCACGGTGCCTGACTGGCTGGAGAAGCCCAACTGCGGCTATTGGGACGACAACTGGGACAGGTAAAGCGAAGCATGTTCAGGCCTCTTTGTGGGCGGGCGAAAATCATTCATCCCCTCCGAAAAAATATAGTCCGGCCCCCCACAACGTCTGAGGGACAGTGGACCGACCCCCTGCGGAAAAGGTTGCTGACTCCTGATCCATAGCTGTCAACTTTCAAAAAACAAGGGATCAGCCGCCTCACCTGTTTTTGGGACAGTCTACGGGATATCTAACAATCTGGGATAGCAGTGGGAAGCAGCGGGAAACGGCGCTGGAATAAGGGAATTTCCCACAAAAAAGGGGAAGGTTGACAGCTATGCCCTGATCTAATTCAACCCCCGCAATGCAGGAATAGGCATCTGCTCCACAAAGGATCGAACCTGCAACCTTGGTGTTGTCGGCATCACACTCTAACCAATTGAGCTATCCATGTTATGTACTGAAGTTCTCACCCTGGGCCAGCAGGGGAATACTGTAGATAGTTATGCAAATGAAGGATCGAAAGTGATGTTCAGTGATTGGATAGTTTTAGAAAGTTGCTACAGTAACGTTGTACTGGAGCTCTATATAAGCAGGCTGACTGAGCCCTTCAGTTCAGTTCTGTTCTGGCTTCTGAATAAACAAGAGCTGTTTGAAGAATCGCTGTCGTCTGATATGTTCACCCACAACTTAACAATCCAGCTATCCGCAGAATAAGAAGCTGCAACTTCAGAATTGCACACACCAAAATCGAAACAAGCCTGCCTTTAGGGAGTCATGCATGTGATACAAATAGGGGTCTCAATTTCCTGTGGCCCCTAGGTCTGTATCAGGAACGGGGAACCCGATCCCACCATGTGTTGTTGTTGGACTACAACTCCCATCATTCCTGACCATCGGCTACAGGGTCAGGAAACAGGGGCCAGAGTACTGCAAGTCCCTGTTCTGTATTGATCTTGGCTTTGTGTAATCACCGCCTCCCAGAACACCAGATGTACCTTTTGTCCAGGTTTTCTGCAGCGAGAGTATTTTGTTTGAAAAGAACAGCGTGAGCGGCCTTTCAACCTGAGGACAGAAGCCCAGGTCCTCTGTCCCTGTTGCTCCCTAACAAAAAAGATGCTTGTTCCTGCTGGCCGATATTAAATAGATGCAGAGACTAAATTAAGGAAGCAAGAGTTCTTGCTAAGGGGAACTGTGAGCTTCAGGAATTTTGACCTAACAGCTCCCAGTCGGTACAAAGTGATTGGCTATGTCCTGTGCTGAGTTATTGTGTAATGGCCAATGCTCTTTAGCATCGCTAAGCTGGGTACCTCTCTATCCTGCTTTCTGCATGCTCCTTCTGTACCGTATGGATCTTTGTGAGCCTTCTATTGGCTCTCCTCCTCTGATCAAGAATGTGAGCGGTGGTCCATGCCTTTTGGGAAAAGTCATTTCTCTGACGTCCAAAATCCTTAAACAATCTCTTTTTCCTAATTCGGCACTTGCCTTACTATCACTGGATTTGATCCCAAATTCTACTCTTTAAAGAATGAATTTCCTCCCTGTTCACAGCAGCTAGATTAGTTATTAAGGTAAAAATGAAAAGGACCCCTGTCAAAGGGGGCTATGGGGTGTGGCGCTCATCTCGCTTTCAGGCTGAGGGAGCCGGCGTTTGTCCACAGACAGCTTTCCAGGTTATGTGGCCAGCAGGACTAAACTGCTTCTGGTGCAATGGAAACCAGAGCGCATGGAAACGCCGTTTACCTTCCTGCCACAGCGGTACCTATTTATCTACTTGCACTGGCGTGCTTTCAAACTTCTAGCCTGGCTCAATTGTGGATTTATATCTACAGCATTATACAAGGGAAGGGAAGGTGGACCAATTTCCCCCAGAAAAGAAACCAGTTTGACTTTAGACACACCAAAGCAGTTGCAACATTTGCTTTGGACTTTGGAAAGATTGCACTCCGCTTCCTTCACTTTCAGAACAGGAGAATATTTGCTCAAATAGGAGGGAAGTTCCCACATTTCCCCAAGTTGTTACCTTTGACAAGTTCTGAGCTCCCAGGTTCCCTCCTGGCAATACCACCACATCATAGGGTCCCTAAGAATAGAAAAAAGCATTAGCAAAAGAAAAGCATGAAGAATGGAAAAACAAAAGTAAACATCTTATTTGCAGCTATCCTTTAGCAGGCAACCGCTCAATATTGTGCCATGGCTCAATCCTGGAATAAACACAAATAAGCGTCTCTGGTGTGAGGGTTTTCCCTTCATCATTAAAACTACAGGATTTTGGGGACTGTGGGTGAGCAGAAGAGATCTTCCGGATCAGAGGATGTTACTTCCAGACAGATATGATCCTAGCATCTTTCCCCTCCCTCCAAAAGTTATAAATATTGTGGGGTGTTTTGTTTTTTTCATAGTGCCATTTCTTAGCATCTGTTTGACATGTAAGGTCATAGTGTTTATTTAAACTCAGTGGCACTGAGAATCACTATCCACATTTGCTAATGGAATGCTACGCAGAAACTTGCAAGTTCTTGGGACAGAGCAACAGGAGCTCACTCCGTTGTGGGGATTCGAACTGCTGACCTTCTGATCGGCAAGCACAAGAGGTTCAGTGGTTTACCACAGCGCCACCCGCGTTATTACCCAACAATGGAAGGAAACTTCTAATATACCAATAAAGGCTTGGGTTAATAACATCTGGAGCATGGCTTTATTAGAACGCCTCACTTACCATTGACAACTAATCAAAGGTATCTCCATAAAAGATACCTTTGACACAATTTGGTCTCCTTTCCCCCCTCTTTTATTGAAGAAGAACAAGGTTTTTTAATGCCACCGTCATCACAGAAGTGTCTGTGGAGGGGATATTTTGATTGAAAATGTCTAGTAAATCAGATCAGTAGTTGGGTTCCCACTGAGGGTATTTGGTGAGTCAGCATGGCAGTGATGAGGGATTGAGGATTGGAGCAATCATTCTTCCATATTATGGCAGTGGATGAAGCTGCATTGTAACTTTTTAATAAATGTGTTTTAATAACAAACAAACAAACAAACAAACAAACAAACCACAACAACAACAATAACAGAAAAGAGCCACTAGTCAATCCAGCTGAATTTGTTTGACTTGGTTACTTCTGGGTAAGGATGTGTTTTTCTTCTTAACATGCAGAAATTGACATGGACAGACCTCGAAAGTCTGATACAATGAAAGATATGAAATGAGGATGGGAGCACAATAAATCAGCAATTGAGGTTCTTAATCCAAATCTCACCCCCACCAGCTGAGATTTGGCATAGAGAAGGGACTTTTCATTGGTGGTGCCCCCTCTAAGGAAATTTCTCTGAGGCTCAGTTGATGAAGATCTTTTTATTCTCCCAGACCTTTAAGGCCCTCAACTTTTCTTGTTTTAATCAACTGTGTTTAATTGCTTTCATTTATCGCCCAGTTTTATTCTGATTTTTAATTGCTGTTATTCTTGTTCTTGATTGCCCAGAGAACCAATTGGCCAGGTCATTTTGCACAGACCAGCCCAGGAATTCCTCTGCAGCTTGTATTTTCCCTTCATATCCCAAATAATCAAAATTCGACCATTTATTAATTTCTAGGGTTGGGGGGGAGGGGCTTCCCTCCTCTAAAACTTATAAGAACAGACATGAGTGTGAGTCTGCTCAGGCATTGCATACATAATCCTGCTCCAATGTGTGAATCTCTTTTGCAGGATTGTGGGTTATAAACAGCAAGCCAGCACATAATTAAGAAACCAAGTGCAATTAAGCATCACTGGAAGTGACTGAGTAATTAAAATGAGTAATTAATTAAGTAATGTATGGACTTTGGAATTGGTTGACTGCATCATGTGTGCAAATGCATTTTGTTATGAAAGAGGGTGATGCAAAACGGCTCCTGCAAAATTGCCTCAAACCTCCCCCCCCCCATCCTCAGTGGTTTTCCTTCCTGCCATTAGAGAGTCAGTCGTTTATAGCATCTCTCTGCTGGTAACTCCAACCTTCCTTAAAACCACAAAATCTGGTCTACCTGGTTTTCTGCTTGCCAAAAAAGCAAAAAACTGGAAATTAGATGGGTCAACAATATCTCTACATTTATTTCCCCCCCCTTCCATGGGATGTCCATGGTGGCAAACAATAACAGACATAGATTGATTTTGGATCCTGTCATCTGCAAATGGTTCCTCTTCATCGTGGAGAAGAGTGACTAGTGGGGTGCCACAGGGTTCTGTCTTGGGCCCAGTCTTATTCAACATCTTTATCAACGACTTGGATGATGGACTCAAGGGCATCCTGATCAAATTTGCAGATGACACCAAACTGGGAGGGGTGGCTAACACCCCAGAGGACAGGATCACACTTCAAAACGACCTTGACAGATTAGAGAACTGGGCCAAAACAAACAAGATGAACTTTAACAGGGAGAAATGTAAAGTATTGCACTTGGGCAAAAAAAAATGAGAGGCACAAATACAAGATGGGGGACACCTGGCTTGAGAGTAGTACATGTGAAAAGGATCTAGGAGTCTTGGTTGACCACAAACTTGACATGAGCCAACAGTGTGACGTGGCAGCTAAAAAAGCCAATGCAATTCTGGGCTGCATCAATAGGAGTATAGCATCTAGATCAAGGGAAGTAATAGTGCCACTGTATTCTGCTCTGGTCAGACCTCACCTGGAGTACTGTGTCCAGTTCTGGGCACCACAGTTCAAGAAGGACACTGACAAACTGGAACGTGTCCAGAGGAGGGCAACCAAAATGGTCAAAGGCCTGGAAACGATGCCTTATGAGGAACGGCTAAGGGAGCTGGGCATGTTTAGCCTGGAGAAGAGGAGGTTAAGGGGTGATATGATAGCCATGTTCAAATATATAAAAGGATGTCATATAGAGGAGGGAGAAAGGTTGTTTTCTGCTGCTCCAGAGAAGCGGACACGGAGCAATGGATCCAAACTACAAGAAAGAAGATTCCACCTAAACATTAGGAAGAACTTCCTGACAGTAAGAGCTGTTCGACAGTGGAATTTGCTGCCAAGGAGTGTGGTGGAGTCTCCTTCTTTGGAGGTCTTTAAGCAGAGGCTTGACAACCATATGTCAGGAGTGCTCTGATGGTGTTTCCTGCTTGGCAGGGGGTTGGACTCGATGGCCCTTGTGGTCTATTCCAACTCTATGATTCTATGATTCTATTCTATGAAATGTGAGTGTGGTTTACTAAATATGCGTTTGAAAACTGCCCCCCGGATTATGCGATTCATGTTTTCCTCCCTGCCCATGCCCCAGGTGAATGAAGAAGAAAGTCGTGACTGCAAACTTGGTACAACGTCCTTGGTTGACTAGGGCTATACCCCACATTCCTGGATTCACCTACATGTGTTTTCAAACACTGCACAGTAACGCAGAATGAACCTGCAACAAGCTTTTAGTTTCAGAATGAAACCAGTTTCTCGAGAAGCTTTTTTCAGGGACCAAAAATATGCAGCAGATCTGGAGTACCCCACACATCTGACTGGGTTGCCCCAGAAGTTCTGGGCAGCTTCCAACAAATATAAAAGCATAATAAAACATCAAACATTGCAAACTTCCCTATGCAGGGCTGCCTTCAGATGTCTTCCAAAAGTTGTATAGTTACTTACCTCCTTGAGATCCGAAGAGAGGGTATTCCACACACTGGCGGATGAAGGTAGGGGTGGGGGCCGCCCCAGGTGCCATCCTGGGGGGTGGTGACATTGTGGCCACCCCCAGGATGTGTGCCGCTTAACGTGCCCCCCGATGTGCACCACGTCTCCTAGGACGTGCGCCAACCATGCCCACAGATGTACGCCACTCCTGGTGCTGGAGCAGGTAGCTCTGCCACTGATTCCACAGGGTGGGTGCCACTACTGAGAAGGCCCTGTGCCTGGTTCCCTGTACCCTCACTTCTTGCAGTGAGGGAACCGCCAGAAGGCCCTTGGAGCTGGATCTCAGTGTTGTGGCTGGACAAGGGGGGGGGGAGACGCCCCTTCAGGTATACAGAGCTGAGGCTCTTTAGTACAGTGGTACCTCGGGTTACATACGCTTCAGGTTACAGACTCCGCTAACCCAGAAATAGTATCTTGGGTTAAGAACTCTGCTTCAGGATGAGAACAGAAATCGCGCAGCGGCAGTGGGAGGCCCTATTAACTAAAGTGGTGCTTCAGGTTAAGAACAGTTTCAGGTTAAGAACGGACCTCCGGGATGAATTAAGTACGTAACCAGAGGTACCACTGTACTCAAATCTCCATTGATTCTAGAATAAAATGTCGTGCGAATGAGCCTAAGGCAGCTTCCTATGATCCTGTGACACATGTGCATGGACTTTGACTCCCAGGGTCCTCTAGGGACAGACCTACCACCCAGACACCTCCTCTTGTTGAAGGAGCCAGCTGTTCAAGGAGCAGGTAATCAAGTCTGGAAAGCTTTTTATCTGCTGGAGTTCAAGGCACTAGTATCTCTGCTCTGCGTGGGTAGCAAAATTAGACAAGAGTTCCTTTGCACTGACAGCTCCTTCCCCCTTCCCCCTTCCCCCTTCCCTCACCTTCATTTTCCACGACAATTATCTTTTATTTTGATATCTTTCTATTTAAATCTGCAGAGTGCCTTGCTTGGGATAACAGTGAGCCGGATCACTGAATAAGGAGGCATTTAGCAGTGTGCGGTGCAGGTTGGGAGGGGACGGGGAGCAGAGAGAGGAGGGAGAGAGAAGCTCTTGCTGTTAAGGGGAAGCTGAGCTCTAGGGAGGTGTCTGCATCCCAAGCCAGAGCCTTCTTCTCCTCCAAGGTGTTATGTACTGAAGTTCTCACCCTGGGCCAGCAGGGGGATACTGTAGATAGTTTTCACTCAGGTCCACATATGCAAATAAGGGATTGAAAGTGACGTTCAGTGATTGGATAGTTACAGAAAATGGTTACTGTTGCGTTCTAGTGGAGCTCTATATAAGCAGGCTGGCTGAACCCTTCAGTTCAGTTCAGTTCTGGCCTGTGAATAAACAAGAGCTTCTTTGAAGAATCGCTGTGTTGTCTGATATGTTCACCCACAACTTAACACTGGCGATGAAGGTGGGACCAGTAAGTAAAATATGGCGCCCTCTGCAACTCGGCAAGGGAAGCCACTGATTCAAGGACAGAGGCAGGGTGTGTCAGGAGGAGAGGGGGCAGTGTTAGAATTCTTGCTCCATGATCGCAGTCATGGGATTTTTGTCTATCACATGACGGTATATGTTTTGACTCCACAGCGTGGGAAGTGACGGAGACAGGATGTTTGTGTTACTGTGTTCTGTGAAGTGGGACTTTTGCCCTTTGTTCTTTTTCTCTTTACTGTCTGATGCTAGAGAGAGAGGGAGCCATGTTGCAGTGCTCCGTGTGTGCTTAAGGTAAAGGTAAAGGGACCCCTGACCATTAGGTCCAGTCGTGGCCCACTCTGGGGTTGCGGCACTCATCTCGCTTTATCGGCCGAGGGAGCTGGCGTACAGCGTCTGGGTCATGTGGCCAGCATGACTAAGCCGCTTCTGGCGAACCAGAGCAGTGCACAGAAATGCCGTTTACCTTCCCCCCGGAGTGGTACCTCTTTATCTACTTGCACTTTGACGTGCTTTCGAATTGCTAGGTTGGCAGGAGCAGGGACTGAGCAACGGGAGCTCACTCCGTCGTGGGGATTTGAACTGTCGACTTTCTGATAGGCAAGTCCTAGGCTTTGTGGTTTAACCCACAGCACCACCCGCGTCCCATGTGTGTGCTTATATGTAAATAAAGTAGATTAGCTAAAATGCTGAGTTGCTGAGGTCTCTTACACAAGCTGCGAAGACTCTGCGGATCCCTAAGTTTGCCAGTGTCTGTTGGCATTGATTGCTGTGATGTTTGGGCTGAAGAAAGCTTTTGAAGCTCCCGAACAAACAACCAGGAAGGAGAGAACATGCCAGTTGGGCATGTGTCTCTATCAGGGTTCTACTCGAGTGTAGGGCGAACTCCTGACAGCATGCTCAGCAAAACCCAGAGAGCAGGAGTAGCTCTAAAGGTCACTAGGTTAGGGTTACCAGATGTCCCTGTTTCCCGGGGACAGTCGCCAGATTTGCAAATAAGTCCCCAGACAAATTCCATCCCCGGAATGTCCCCGGATTTCATCTAATGTCCCTGGGAAACGCGGCGGCAGCAGCCTCAGCAGCCCAGAGCAGTTGGCTCTGGCTGGCTTCAGGAGCTGCTCAGAAGTCCCCATATGATGGTGGTGCAGGGGCTCTAAGATGCAGCTTCCGGGCTGCCTCCACCTTCCCTGACCCCAGCAACTAAGCTGTGAAGGGAGGCTTCATGCTGCCTATCGGAGCAGCCTCCCAACTCCTACTTGCGTGCAAGCAGGAGCGGGACGAGGATCTGTCAGCTGTGAAGGGAGGCTTCACGCTGCCTATCAGAGCTAGCGTGAAAGCAGGAGGGGGCAGGGATCTCTCAGTTAGGCAATGGGGAAGCCTCCCTTCCCAGCTGAGGGATCCCTGCCCCTCCTGCTTGCACACAAGTAGGAATGGGATTGGGCTGCTCTGATGGAAAGGGAGGCATTGCACTGCCTGAGAGATCCCTGCCCCCTCCTGCTTGCACGCAAGTAGGAGTTGGGATGGGGCTGCTCCGAAAGGCAGTGTGAAGCCTCCCTTCCCAGCTGAAGGATCCCCGCCCCCTCCTGCTTGCACACAAGTAGGAATGGGCTTGGGGCTGCTCCAGTGGGAAGGGAGGCTCAAGCCTCGCCGCCGCCATTGCCACTCTCGGCCCTCCTTCTCTGCCTTCCATGCCTGACCCACCACACACTGCTTCCCCACCACCACCAAAGAACCAACAACCCAGGGGCTGCCCAGGCTCATGGAGAAAGGAGATAGAAGCCTCAGAGGAAGGGGAAACATGGTGGTTGAGGTCAAGGCGGTGGCCGCCCCTCTTCCACCGCCATCGCTGCAGCATCAATGTCCTGAACGTCTAGTATTTATTTATTTATTTATTTATTTAAAGTGTCCCCAGATTCATTGGAAAAAAATCCGTAACTTTACACTGGGTGCCAAGGAGGAAGATGCTACTCCTGTAAGATGCTGTGCCCAAAGTATCAAAAGTTTTGTAGAAGAGCAAATATTGCCAGGTGCCTTTTGTTGTGTGTGGGTGAGAAAAGCGAGACCTGCTGTATTGGGCTCATATTACAGTGGTACCTCGGGTTACATACGCTTCAGGTTACATGCACTTCAGGTTACAGACTCCGCTAACCCAGAAATAGTACCTCGGGTTAAGAACTTTGCTTCAGGATGAGAACAGAAATCGTGCTCCGGCGGCACGGCAGCAGCAGGAGGCACCATTGGCTAAAGCGGTGCTTCAGGTTAAGTACAGTTTCAGGTTAAGAATGGACCTCCGGAACGAATTAAGTACTTAACCCGAGGTACCACTGTATTAAGAAATGCAGAAACCCTATCTTCCTTCGCCTCCGGTTGCCCCAGCTGTACTGATGGGCCCAAAGCATCCAGATTTTGTCTTCTCCGAGGCTAAATCATGTAGCTGGAATCCAGGATGTCCATGTCATTTAAATTCCACTCAGTATTGATCCAGAATAGATTCCAATGTATAGTTAGCAGAGTAACAACTTAAACACATTGCAGGATTCCCAGAAAATAGACCAGAGGCAATAGTATTTCATTCACCAGAGCTTTACTGCTACTGAAGGCAAATGAGCATAATGGTCACAAATCCAATACGTTCAGGATTGGCACTGTCCATAAGAAATCCAATTGCAGCAGACTTAACTTAAACTTACAATAACTTGTAACAAGACTAAAACTTAGCACTCTGTGCAGAACACCACACCAGAAGGAAGAGAGATAGAAAGATTTAAACTCAGGCTTCTTCTGGTTCATTATTATTATTATTATTATAGTCAGCATAACCTTGACAGAAAGAGATAAGAGAACCAGTTTAAACCAGCTGTACGCAGCTTCTCTGAAGGAATAACCCAAACATCAGGAATCATTTTCCCACAGAGAAGCTTCCAGAAGCCTCTTGAATTAAGTAGAATAGGAAAGATCTCTAAACATCAGATCAATACTTTCTGCACTAAGAAATGCAAACTGACAGTCCAGATATCATTCTTAACATAGCAGAGTGAAATATACTCAGAGTGGAGAGTGGATTTCATGCTCTTTATTCAGCTCATAGTGGTGAGGAGGAATGGAAGTTCCCCCACAATATCTGCTTTATATACATTATTTACACAATAGGTTGCACGTGATTGGCTAATTCCGGGTTTCTCCTGTAGGCCAATCAGGTTGTGGATTCACTTCCATCTGGAGCTGGATTTGGTGGCTCCTGCAGACCAATCATACTACTGCATTGTTCTAGGACCAATCAGACTGCTGCATTCTGAATCCTATTGTTCTAGGACCAGTCAGAGTGCTGCATTCTGAATCCTATTGTTCTAGGACCAATCAGACTGCTGCATTTTGGATCCTATTGTTCTAGGACCAATCAGACAGCTGCATTTTGGATCCTATTCAACTCAGTACATAACAGAAAGAGATAAGAGAACCAGTTTAAACCAGCTGTATTCATCTTCTCTAAAGGAATAACCCAAACATCAGGAATCATTTTCCCACAGAGAAGCTTCCAGAAGCCTCTTGAATTAAGTAGAATAGGAAAGGTCTCTAAACATCAGATCAATACTTTCTGCACTAAGAAATGAAAACTGACAGTCCAGATAACATTCTTAATATAGCAGAGTGAATAGAAGAAACTGAACTCAGGGGCTGTGTACAAATCACATCCTTAGAGCACATTCAAAGCACATTCAAAGCACATTCTTTCTTTCTAGGAATTCTGGGCACTATCGTTTACCCAGTGCTATTTTTTTAATAAGGAGTAAAACCTCAGTGCCTAGGACTTGCCGATCGCATGGTTGGCGGCTCGAATCCCCGCGGCGGGGTGCGCTCCCGTTGCTCGGTCCCAGCGCCTGCCAACCTAGCAATTCGAAAGCACCCCCGGGTGCAAGTAGATAAATAGGGACCGCTTACTAGCGGGAAGGTAAACGGCATTTCCGTGTGCGGCTCTGGCTCGCCAGAGTAGCTTCGTCACGCTGGCCACGTGACCCGGAAGTGTCTGTGGACAGCGCTGGCTCCCGGCCTATAGAGTGAGATGAGCGCACAACCCTAGAGTCTGTCAAGACTGGCCCGTACGGGCAGGGGTACCTTTACCTTTACCTTTTAATAAAGTGTCAGTACTTGCCATGAAGTTGTTACAGTGGGTGCCACCCTTTTTGGGGGGTGTTATTGAGGTTTTCACAATATAATTAAAAGAACAAACTGATCTACGAGAAACAAATAGTTCAGACAGCCGCAGCTTCCCCCAAAGAATTCTGGGAGCTGTTTAGGGCACCAAGAGTTGTCAGGAGACAACTTTATGGAGCTACAATTCCCAGAGTTCTCTGGTTGTTAAACCATTCTGAGAATTCGGAAGAGAGTGATCAGAAATTGTGCCTATATGCAACAACAACGGCAAGGCTATTGTTAGCACAGGTCTGGAAACAACAGCAATTGCCAACAGTGGAAGATTGGCTACAGAAGGAGTATACGGAAATAGCCAAATTAACGGGGAAAATTCGACAACAGGGCGATGAAACATTTCAAAAAGAATGGAAGAAATTTATGTTGTACACAGGAAAGATTTGTGTGAAATAGAGAAACCAGTAGAATCGAAATAAACCTCATAATGCGTAATATAAATACTTTTATTGGAATAATAATAATAATAATAATAATAATAATAATAACAATAAGAAGTACAATGTAATCAAAGTAACCAATGGTAGTTGCAAATAATATATAGATAGACAACAAGAATTGTATATACAGAAGGGCTTATTTATTTACAGACAATCTATGGACAATTGCGTAAGCAGAACAACAATATATAGAATGGATACTGCGAAAAAATTAGAAGCGACATAAAGAAGTCAGAAGAAGGAAGGAGGGAATTCAGCTCGTAGGAGCAAACTAGAAATGTAAGTAAAGGTAAAGGTACCCCTGCCTGTACGGGCCAGTCTTGCCAGACTCTAGGGTTGTGCGCTCATCTCACTCTATAGGTCTGGAGCCAGCGCTGTCCGCAGACACTTCCGGGTCACGTGGCCAGCGTGACAAGCTGCATCTGGCAAGCCAGCGCAGCACACGGAACGCCGTTTACCTTCCCGCTGGTAAGCGGTCCCTATTTATCTACTTGCACCCGGGGGTGCTTTCGAACTGCTAGGTTGGCAGGCGCTGGGACCGAACGACGGGAGCGCACCCCGCTGCGGGGATTCAAACCGCTGACCTTTCGATCGGCAAGCCCTAGGCGCTGAGGCTTTTACCCACAGCGCCACCCGTATTTTGCGAATGTGGCCTATGTCTCTCTTTTTCAACTCCTTATACCGTATGGGCCTTGTGCCTTTAAACTATGGCCGATCCTAAAGTTCCCCAGAAAATAAATCCCTCACATTTGGCCCCTGCTCTTCCCGTCTTTTCTTAGCCCATTGCTTCCTTCATCAATCAACGTGAACAGGAGAGTTGCGTTCAACATCTAGAGAGCTGAATTCATCCATCATCGTGAACAATAACCCTTCAGTCAACGTTAAGTGAGCTGAAATGTTCCAGGAAAGAATTTTCTGGCACTTTTTTTTTTTTTTGAGGGAAAATGTACACGTTTGAACTCCTCCTGAACGGTTAGAGAATTCCAGTCCTCCCCTGGCAAATGTTTGGAGGAAGTCCGCAGATGCACAAACCCCAAATTCACTGTCCGTAAATAGTATGGAGAATTTGGGAAGTCCTTTTGCAGTTCAGCTCTGACCAGTCTTGAGTCTCAAAAAATATTCTTTTCCCACTTCTTTCTCTTCATCCTGCTATTCTCTTCCCTATCTTTTCCTGTCTTATTTCCATCATGGAGGGCGGTGACAAATTATCAAGGAACAATTACTGCCCTACTAGGGCGGTTCATAAAAAAAGTTTTTTAAAAAAATGCCTGCTCCAAAGGTCTTATCTTACTACACTAGGGATTATATAGTTATATATGAAATTTCATGCATATCAGTTAATATCTTGACTCTCCTCCACGAAAATAGCTGTTTACTTGGCCATGTCGTGAAATTTCAATTCAGTGGAGCACTTACTGTTCCCAACCCTAACCCTGCGGAAAGCCATCTAATTAATTTGTTTTTGACATGTTTTTAGGAGGCAATTTAATTATTGTTTGATTTTATACCAATGTTATGTATCTGATGTTAGCCGCCCTGAGCCCGACTTTAACCAGGGGGGGGGGGCGAGATATAAATTAAAATTGTTTATTAATAATAATAATAATAATAATAATAATAATAATTTTACTTTAAAAAAACCATATTTTGCATGGAATTCAATGTGCTCTCCCAGTTGTTCCATACATGCAAGCACTTCAAGCTTGACTGGGGGAGGGGCGTTCTCCTAAACCCCCACAGGCAATTTGGGGGAGTTTAGAAGGGATGGGGAGGAGGAAACTGTGCTTGGGGTGGGGAAAAACCTACTGACCAAACAGAAGTCCTTGTGCTAGGCTTCTGCTGACTGGGCTAGTTAGGTGAAAGCAGCCTTTTATGTTTAATTTAAAAAAAAAATATTTACAATAAACGCAGCAGCACAGGAGATGCACAAAAACAGAGTGAAAATATAGACAAAGCTATTCTCTTTCGACAGTATTGCAAAGTCTTGTTGAATGGTTTCTGTTAAGTTGTGGGTGAACATATCAGACGACACAGCGATTCTTCAAACAGCTCTTGTTTATTCACAGGTCAGAACAGAACTGAACTGAAGGGTTCAGTCAGCCTGCTTATATAGAGCTCCAGTACAATGTACCGTAACTGTAACAATTTTCTAAAACTATCCAATCACTGAACGTCACTTTTGATCCCTTATTTGCATAACTACCTACAGTATCCCCCTGCTGGCCCAGGGTGAGAACTTCAGTACATAACAGTTTCCATTTCAGTATCCTGGTAGTCTTATTATGCCCCGCTGTAAGCCATGAACAATTCCACATTGTATAGTTACTTAAGATTCTTTACAGTACATAACGGTGGTGTGATTGTAGTTTAGTGGAAGATGACCTACTTTGTATACAGAAGGTCCCAGGTTCAATTTCTGTCATCTACAGAGAGGGTGAGAAAAGACTTCCTGCCTGGAAACCTCAAGAGCCATTGCCAGTCAGTGTAGACATTACCGGACTAGGGATGCGGGTGGCGCCATGGTCTAAATCCCTGAGCCTCTTGGGCTTGCTGATCAGAAGGTTGCTGGTTCGAATCCACAGTACGGCGTGAGCTCCCATTGCTCTGTCCCAGATCCTGCCAACCTAGCTGTTTGAAAGCACACCAGTGCTAGTAGATAAATAGGTACCACTGCGGCAGGAAGGTAAACGGTGTTTCCGTGCGCTCTGGTTTCTGTCACAGTCTTCCGTTGTGCCAGAAGTGGTTTAGTCATACTGGCCACATGACCTGGAAAGCTGTCTGTGGACAAACGCCAGCTCCCTCGGCCTGAAAGCGAGATGAGCACCACAACCCCACAGTCGCCTTTGACTGGACTTAACCGTCTGGGGTCCTTTACCTTTACCTTTTTTTAACTTGGCTAAATGGGCCAAATGGTTTGACAGCTCCCTTTGCTCCTATAATCTTGGGTTTCCCTCTGTATATTGTCTCTCTCATACGGCATATTTTGCTAGTCGTTGTCCTGACAGACTCGCTGTGGTATCGCACGCTGTCTTTTGGCTGTCTCACCCTGAACATTTTGTCAGGCTTCCCCTTGGTAAACCGAAACTGTATTTTATCCTCGGCGTTTAATGCTGTAATTGCTGGGAAGGAAAATTTCCGAGGTCATCACCGAAATTAGTTCATCAAACATCTAATCAGTTGAATTGCCATGCTCCTGGGGTGATGTGAGTGCTAATTTGGATATTCATATACATTACCCCTGATTCACAGTGTAAAATATCCTAGTAAGCCCAGACTGCTACCACCTATCTGAGGCCAACTGGAGAGCAATACTTTGATTTGCAAGAGGACAACAGAAGTTTATGGGTGTTTACAAATGGAGTCAACCCAAGATTTGAAGGAAAGGTGGAAAGTTGCAGAAGTGCCGATTAAGAGGTGATAAGATAGCCGTCTTCAAACGTTTGAAGGGCTGTGTCACAAGGACGATGGAGCAAATTTGTTCTCTGTGCTTTGAATCCACCAAAGGCCCTACACAAAGAGAACATCTTCCATGTGCACTGTGGAAATTTCCCCCCTTCCCTCCCTGTGCTCCCCCCCCGAAAGAGATTATGAGAGGTGCACAGAGAAGAGAGGGGTGGGAACTTCCACTCTGCAAGGGAACGTCATTCCGCTCATGCAATGACTTTGTGCAATGCAACCCTGTTCCTCCAGACCGTAGGACCCAAATCAGTGGGTTCAAATGGAAATAAAAACAATTTAGACTAATCAGTTAGGATGGACTTATATTATTTAAATGCTGCATTTACATCCTGCCTTTTCATCCAAGGAGCTCAAGGAGGTGAACAGGAGCCATAATAATAATAATAATAATAATAATAATAATAATAATAATAATAATATATTTATGCCACACCCTTCTGGCTGAGTTTCCCCAGTCACTCTGGGCAGCTCCCAACAGAACAGATTAAACTTCAAACACTCAAAACTTCCCTAAACAGGGCTGCCTTCAGATGTCTTCTAAAAGTCAGATAGTTGTTTATTTCCTTGACATCTGATGGGAGGGCGTTCCACAGGGCGGGTGCCACTACCGAGAAGGCCCTCTGCCTGGTTCCCTGCAACCTCACTTCGCTCAGTGAGGGAACTGCCAGAAGGCCCTCGGCGCTGGACCTCAGCGCACATTCATTCATTCTATAGGAAATAAAGGAGCTACGTACATGCCAAACTGTTGCAAACAGGAGAGACCCTCCATCCCCAGGCGTGAGGAATATTTCTCAGCCTGAATCCCCACAAGAAGCCTATGAAGTAGATTAGGCTGAAAGGCACTGACTGACCTTTTCCTCCATACAACATGAAGGAGGACATGGTGATTTATATCTTAGTATACCACAACCCAGGGACACGGGTGGCGTTGTGGGTAAAAGCCTCAGCACCTAGGGCTTGCCGATCGAAAGGTCGGCGGTTCGAATCCCCGCGGCGGGGTGCGCTCCCATCGTTCGGTCTCAGCGCCTGCCAACCTAGCAGTTCGAAAGCACCCCCGGGTGCAAGTAGATAAATAGGGACCGCTTACTAGCGGGAAGGTAAACGGCGTTTCCGTGTGCTGCGCTGGCTCGCCAGATGCAGCTTGTCACGCTGGCCACGTGACCCGGAAGTGTCTCCGAACAGCGCTGGCTCCCGGCCTCTTGAGTGAGATGGGCGCACAACCCTAGAGTCTGTCAAGACTGGCCTGTACGGGCAGGGGTACCTTTACCTTTTCATACCACAACCCCCGGGGCAGGTGTGAAGACACCTTCCGTTGATAGGACCACCTACATCTGGTTTTCAAATGGACACACTGC